>NC_069503.1:415479807-415687307 GCF_027579735.1 Bombina bombina | reverse complement strand
GTAAACTGAGGGCTACCTGTATTCAGTATTTGTTTTGTTTTAAGAGAAATTAATATTATATAGTGCAGCAAACAAATATTCTGATAAGATTTTCAGAATATTAATTACTAATGATGCATCCAAAACAAATTATTTTCTGTTGCACAAGTCAATTAATAAGTGAACCTTATAAGGTATAATTTAGCATTGACTTTCTCAGTAGATACAATTATAGAAGGGGTACATTTACTCCTAATGAAAATTGGAAAATCCAGTGATTATTTTCATAGCATTAAAAGTTGTACTTAATAGCAAGTTGCAAACATTAATAAGAATGTGCAGTTCTTAGGGATTACATTATACTCAAAAGAAATAAAAAAATTGTTCTTGTGACTCTATGAGTCACTATTATAGCAGGTGGTTGATACTGTTCACAGTAGTCATTACAGAATTCTAAAAACAAAGTAATCGTTACATGGAAAATGTGATTTCTCTTTATGAACCCGTATGTTGACTCTAAAAATCAATCAATACACCATATTTTCTCTTTTTTTAATTAAAACTTGGAGCATGTAGATTTTTTTTTACCTCAATTTTCTATGTTGTAATATAAAATACACACTAGCTGCTATAGATAACTGCTTATGATACCATCGTCTCAAATTAATATTATCAATATCTTTTGTGTCATTATTACTAATATTTTTTATAAAATATTTACTACATATGAAATGTTAGTATAAGTATAAAGACAGACACTATCCTCACTTTCAAAGCCACAATTTCAACAAATAATTAAATATTTAAAAAATCAACAGCAAATAATAACTCTTGTGGCCATAGGAAAATGGATTAATTTACAGCTAGATTACAAGTTTTGCGTTAGGCTTAAAAAGCAGCAATAGCCGGTCCTAACGCTGCTTTTTAACGCCCGCTGGTATTACGAGTCTTGCAGGTACAGGTTCACTTTTTTGGCCAGACTTGGAAATACCGCAAATCCACTTACGTAAATTGCGTATCCTCTTTTTTCAATGGTACTTTCATAGCGCCGGTATTACGAGTCTGCCAAAAAGTGAGCGGTAGACCCTCTCCTGTCAACACTGGTACCGCATTTTAAAGTCAGTAGTTAAGAGTTTTACACTACAACGCCGTAGCATAAAACTCTTAACTAAAGTGCTAAAAAGTACACTAACACCCATAAACTACCTATTAACCCCTAAACTGAGGCCCTCCCACATCACAAACACTAAAAGAAAAATTTTAACCCCTAATCTGCCGAACCGGACATCGCAGCCACTATAATAAATATATTAACCCCTAAACTGCCGCACTCCCGCCTCGCAAACATTAGTTAAATATTATTAACCCCTAATCTGCCGTCCCTAACTTCGCCTCCACCTACCTACATTTATTAACTCCTAATCTGCCACCCCCCAATGTTGTCACCACTATATTAAAGTTATTAACCCCTAAATCTAAGTCTAACCCTAAGCCGAACACTCCCTAACTTAAATATAATTAAAAGAAATCTAACTAAAAATTCCTATCAGTAACTAAATTATTCCTATTTAAAACTAAATACTTACCTGTAAATAGTTACATTGTAGCTAGCTTACGCCTAGATTACGAGATTTGTCGGTAATGCTGTGTGGTGCTAACGAGCAGTTTCCCTCACCGCTCACCTACAGACAATGCTGGTATTACGGGTTTTTACAAACCCGGCGTTAGACGCAGAAAAGTGAGCGTAGAGCAAAATTTAGCTCCACATCTCACCTCAATACCAACGCTGCTTACGGTAGCGGTGAGCTGGCAAAACGTGCTCGTGCACAATTTCCCCATAGGAATAAATGGGGGGGAGCCGGTTAAAAAACAAAACTAACACCTGCAAAAAAGCAGCATAAAGCTCCTAACGCAGCCCCATTGATTCCTATGGGGAAATACTGTTTATGTGTGCACCTAACACCCTAACATGAACCCCGAGTCTAAACACCCCTAATCTTACATTCTTTAACCCCTAATCTGCCGCCCCCAACATCGCTGCAACCTAATATAATATTAACCCCTAATCTGCCGTTCCGGACATCGCCGCCACCTACATTATACTTATGAACCCCGAATCTGCCGCCCACAACATCGCCGACTCCTACATTATATTTATTAACCCCTAATCTGCCACCCCCAATGTCGCTGCAACCTACCTACACTTATTAACCGCTAATCTGCCGCCCCCAACGTCGCCACCACTATATTAAAGTTATTAACCCCTAAATCTAACCCTAATACCCCCCTAACTTAAATATAATTTAAATAAATCTATATAAAATAGCTATCATTAACTAAATTATTCCTATTTAAAACTAAATACTTACCTATAAAATAAACCCTAAGATAGCTACAATATAACTAATAATTACATTGTAGCTAGCTTAGGATTTATTTTTATTTTACAGGCAACTTTGTATTTATTTTAACTAGGTACAATAGTTATTAAATAGTTATTAACTATTTAATAGCTACCTAGTTAAAATAAAGACAAATTTACCAGTAAAATAAAACCTCACCTATCTTACAATTACACCTAACACTACACTATAATTAAATTAATTCCCTAAACTAACTACAATTAAATACAATTAAATACAATTATCTAAAGTACAGAAAACAAACAAACGCTAAATTACAGAAAATCTAATCCCCCTAATAAAATAAAAAAGCCCCCCAAAACAATAAAAGCCCTATCCTATACTAAATTACAAATAGCACTTAAAAAGTCCTTTTGCTGGGCATTGCCCCAAAGTAATCAGCTCTTTTACCTGTAAAAAAAGTAGAATATTACACTTCCAACATTAAAACCCACCACCCACACACACAACCCTACTCTAAAACCCACCCAATACCCCCTTAATAAAACCTAACACTAACCCCTTGAAGATCACCCTACCTTAAGAAGTCTTCACCCAGCCAGGCAGAAGTCCTCAACGAAGCCGGGGCGAAGTGGTCCTCCAGACAGGCAGAATTCTTCATCCAAGCCGGCCAGAAGAGGTCCTCCAGACGGGCAGAAGTCTTCATCCAGGCAGCATCTTCTATCTTCATCCATCCGGCGCGGAGCGGCTCCATCTTCAAGACATCTGACGCAGAGCATCCTCTTCAAACGAAGTCCAACTGAAGAATGAAGGTTCCTTTAAATGACATCATCCAAGATGGCAACCCTTGAATTCTGATTGGCTAATAGAATTCTATTAGCCAATTGGAATTAAGGTAGGAAAAATCCTATTGGCTGATGCAATCAGCCAATAGGATTGAGCTTGCATTCTATTGGCTGATCCAATCAGCCAATAGAATGCCAGCTCAATCCTATTGGCTGATTGGATAAGTCGATAGGATTGAACTTCAATTCTATTGGCTGATTGCATCAGCCAATAGGATTTTTCTACCTTAATTCAGATTGGTTGATAGAATTCTATCAGCCAATCGGAATTCAAGGGATGCCATCTTGGATGACGTTATTTAAAGGAACCTTCATTCTTCAGTTTTACTTCATTTGAAGAGCATGCTCTGTGTCGGATGTCTTGAAGATGGAGCCGCTCCGCACCGGATGGATGAACATAGAAGATGCCGCCTGGATGAAGACTTCTGCCCGTCTGGAGGACCACTTCGCCCGGCTTCCTTGAGGACTTCGGCCCGGCTGGGTGAAGACTTCTCAAGGTAGGGTGATCTTCAAGGGGTTAGTGTTAGGTTTTATTAAGGGGATATTGGGTGGGTTTTAGAGTAGGGTTGGGTGTGTGGGTGGTGGGTGGATTTTAATGTTGGGGGGGTATTCTACTTTTGCTTACAGTTAATAGAGCTGATTACTTTGGGGCAATGCCCCGCAAAAGGCCCTTTTAAGGGCTATTTGTAATTTAGTATAGGGTAGGGCTTTTTATTATTTTGGGTGGCTTTTTTATTTGATTAGGGGGATTAGATTAGGTGTAATTAGTTTAAAAAACTTGGAATTATTTTATTATTTTCTGTAATTTAGCGTTTGTTTTTTCGTACTTTGGACAATTTTTGGAAATTGTATTTAGTTTAGGTAATTAATTTAATTATACACTGTGTGCAGAATTATTAGGCAAATGAGTATTTTGACCACATCATCCTCTTTATGCATGTTGTCTTACTCCAAGCTGTATAGGCTCGAAAGCCAGCTACCAATTAAGCATATTAGGTGATGTGCAGCTCTGTAATGAGAAGGGGTGTGGTCTAATGACATCAACACCCTATATCAGGTGTGCATAATTATTTGGCAACTTCCTTTCCTTTGGCAAAATGGGTCAAAAGAAGGACTTGACAGGCTCAGAAAAGTAAAAAATAGTGAGATATCTTGCAGAGGGATGCAGCACTCTTAAAATTGCAAAGCTTCTGAAGCGTGATCATCGAACAATCAAGCATTTCATTCAAAATAGTCAACAGGGTCGCAAGAAGCGTGTGGAAAAACCAAGGCGCAAAATAACTTCCCATGAACTGAGAAAAGTCAAGCGTGCAGCTGCCAAGATGCCACTTGCCACCAGTTTGGCCATATTTCAGAGCTGCAACATCACTGGAGTGCCCAAAAGCACAAGGTGTGCAATACTCAGAGACATGGCCAAGGTAAGAAAGGCTGAAAGATGACCACCACTGAACAAGACACACAAGCTGAAACGTCAAGACTGGGCCAAGAAATATCTCAAGACTGATTTTTCTAAGGTTTTATGGACTGATGAAATGAGAGTGAGTCTTGATGGGCCAGATGGATGGGCCCGTGGCTGGATTGGTAAAGGGCAGAGAGCTCCAGTCCGACTCAGACGCCAGCAAGGTGGAGGTGGAGTACTGGTTTGGGCTGGTATCATCAAAGATGAGCTTGTGGGGCCTTTTCGGGTTGAGGATGGAGTCAAGCTCAACTCCCAGTCCTACTGCCAGTTTCTGGAAGACACCTTCTTCAAGCAGTGGTACAGGAAGAAGTCTGCATCCTTCAAGAAAAACATGATTTTCATGCAGGACAATGCTCCATCACACGCGTCCAAGTACTCCACAGCGTGGCTGGCAAGAAAGGGTATAAAAGAAGAAAATCTAATGACATGGCCTCCTTGTTCACCTGATCTGAACCCCATTGAGAACCTGTGGTCCATCATCAAATGTGAGATTTACAAGGAGGGAAAACAGTACACCTCTCTGAACAGTGTCTGGGAGGCTGTGGTTGCTGCTGCACGCAATGTTGATGGTGAACAGATCAAAACACTGACAGAATCCATGGATGGCAGGCTTTTGAGTGTCCTTGCAAAGAAAGGTGGCTATATTGTCACTGATTTGTTTTTGTTTTGTTTTTGAATGTCAGAAATGTATATTTGTGAATGTTGAGATGTTATATTGGTTTCACTGGTAAAAATAAATAATTGAAATGGGTATATATTTGTTTTTTGTTAAGTTGCCTAATAATTATGCACAGTAATAGTCACCTGCACACACAGATATCCCCCTAAAATAGCTATAACTAAAAACAAACTAAAAACTACTTCCAAAACTATTCAGCTTTGATATTAATGAGTTTTTTGGGTTCATTGAGAACATGGTTGTTGTTGAATAATAAAATTAATCCTCAAAAATACAACTTGCCTAATAATTCTGAGCTCCCTGTATTGTAGTGTTAGATGTAATTGCAATGTAGGTTAGGATTTATTTTACAGGTAAATTTGAATTTATTTTAACTAGGTAGCTATTAAATAGTTAATAACTATTTAATAACTATTCTACCTAGTTAAAATAAATACAAAGTTGCCTGTAAAATAAAAATAAATCCTAAGATAGCTAGTAACAAATAGTTACATTGCAGCTAGCTTAGGGTTTATTTTATAGGTAAGTATTTAGTTTTAAATAGGAATAATGTAGTTAATGATAGTTATTTTATTTAGATTTATTTAAATTATATTTAAGTTAGGGGGGTGTTAGGGTTAGGGTTAGACTTAGATTTAGGGGTTAATACATTTAATATAGTTGCGGCAACGTTAGGGGCAGCAGATTAGGGGTTAATAAATGTAGGTAGTTGTCGGCGATGTTAGGGACGGCAGATTAGGGGTTAATAAAATTTAACTAGTGTTTGCGATGCGGGAGTGCGGCGGTTTAGGGGTTAATATATTTTTTAGAGTGGCGGTGATGTCCGGTTCGGCAGATATGGGGTTAAAAATATTTTTTTAGTGTTTGCGATGTGGGGGGGGGCTCGCTTTAGGGGTTAATAGGTACTTTATGGGTGTTAGTGTACTTTTTAGCACTTTAGTTAAGAGTTTTATACTAAGGCATTAGCCCATAAAACTCTTAACTACTGACTTTTAAATGCGGCATCAGTCTTGATAGGAGAGGCTGTACCGCTCACTTTTTGTCAGACTCGTAATAACGGAGTTATGCAAATCCCATTGAAAATATAGGATACCCAATTGACGTAAGTGGATTTGCGGTATTTTTGAGTCTGACCCAAAAAGTGAGTGGTACACCTGTCATTTCAAGACTCGTAATACCAGCGGGCATTAAAAAGCAGCATTGGGACCTCTCAACGCTGCTTTTTAAGGCTAACGCAAGACTCGTAATCTAGGTGATAGGATTTATTTTTATTTTACAGGCAAGTTTGTATTTATTTTAACCAGGTAGAATAGTTATTAAATAGTTATTAACTATTTAATAACTACCTAGCTAAATAAATACAAAAGTACAGCCAATAGAATGAGAGCTCAATCCTATTGACTGATTGGATCAGCCAATAGGATTGAACTTCAATCCTATTGGCTGATTGCATCAGCCAATAGGATTTTTTCTACCTTAATTCCGAATGGCTAATAGAATTCTATCAGCCAATCGGAATCTAAGGGACGCCATCTTGGATGACATCACTTAAAGGTACCTTCATTCTGTATTAGTCATCGGATGAAAAGGATGCTCTGTGTCGGATGTTTTGAAGATGGACCTGCTCCGCGCCGGATGGATGAAGATAGAAGATGCCGTGTGTATGAAGACTTCTGCCCGTCTGGAGGACCATTTCTGCCCGGCTTGGATGAAGACTTCTGCCCATCTGGAGGACCACTTTGCCCGCTTGGATGAAGACCTCTCCCGGTAAGTCGATCTTCAGGAGGTTAGTGTTAGGTTTTTTTAAGGGAGTATTGGGTGGATTTTATATTTAGGTTAGGGACTTTGGGCGGCAAAAGAGCTAACTGCCCTTTTAAGGGCAATGCCCATCCAAATGCCCTTTTCAGGGAAATGGGGAGCTTAGGTTTTTTTAGCTAGTATTTTATTTGGGGGGTTGGTTGTGTGGGTGGTGGGTTTTACTGTTGGGGGGTTGTTTGTATTTTTTTTTATAGGTAAAATAGCTGATTACTTTGGGGCAATGCCCCGCAAAAGGCCCTTTTAAGGGCTATTGGTAGTTTAGTTTAGGCTAGGTGTTTTTTTTATTTTGGGGGGCTTTTTATTTTAATAGGGCTATTAGATTAGGTGTAATTAGTTTAAATATCTGTAATTTGTTAATTATTTTCTGTAATTTAGTGGGGGGTTTTGTACTTAAGCTAATTTAATGTAATTTAGGTAATTGTATTTAATTTAGTTCATTTATTTAATTATAATGTAGTGTTAGGTGTTAGTGTAACTTAGGTTAGGTTTTATTTTACAGGTAAATTTGTCTTTATTTTAACTAGGTAGTTATTAAATAGTTAATAACTATTTAATAACTATTCTACCTAGTTAAAATAAATACAAACTTGCCTGTAAAATAAAAATAAACCCTAAGATGGCTACAATGTAGCTATTAGTTATATTGTAGCTAGCTTAGGGTTTATTTTACAGGTAAGTATTTAGTTTTAAATAGGAAAAATTTAGTTAATGATAGGAATATTTATTTTGATTTATTTAAATTATATTTAAGTTAGGGGGTGTTAGGTTTAGGGTTAGACTTAGGTTTAGGGGTTAATAACTTTAATATAGTGGCGGCGATGTTAGGGGCAGCAGATTAGGGGTTAATAATATTTAACTAATGTTTGCAAGGCGGGAGTGCGGCGGTTTAGGGGTTAATATGTTTATTATAGTGGTGGCGACGTTGGGGGCTTCAGATTAGGGGTTAATAAGTGTAGGTAGGTGGTGGTGACATTGGGGGCAGCAGAGTAGGGGTTAATAAATATAATGTAGGGTTTGGCGATGTTGGGGGCAGCAGGAGCAGATTAAGGGTTCATAAGTATAATGTAGGTAGCGGCGGTGTCCGGAGCGGCAGATTAGTGGTTAATAATATAATGTAGGTGTCGGTGATCTCGGGGGCGGCAGATTAGGGGTTAATAAGTGTAAGATTAGGGTGTTTAGACTCGGGGTTCATGTTAGGGTGTTAGGTGTAGACATAAATTTTATTTCCCCATAGGAATCAATGGGGCTGCGTTAAGGAGTTTTGCGCTGCTTTTTTGCAGGTGTTTGACTTTTTTTTAGCCAGCTCTCCCCGTTGATTCCTATGGGGAAATCGTGCACGAGCACTTTACACCAGCTAACCACTGACTTAAGCAGCCCTGGTATTGGAGTGCGGTAATGAGCAAAATTTTGCTCAATGCTCACTTCTTGTCTTTTAACGACGGGTTTCTGAAAACTCATAATACCAGCTCTGTAGGTAAGTGAGCGGTGAGGAAAAACTGCTAGTTAGCACCGCACAGCCTCTAATGCAAAACTCATAATCTGGGCCATAGTGTTTCAAGAGGAAATTGTGGCCATAGGGAAATTGATTAATTTAGTGTTTCAAGAGGAAATTAGTGAAAAAGACTAGCATTTTGAAAGTTTTAAAAAATAAATTGAACTCCACAGATCTGGAAGAGATGTCATCAGGTAAACTCTTCTAGAAGTTTGTGAGAATATTGCCAAAGTATCTTGCAATATTTGAAATATGCAAAAACTCAATCTATTTACAGATTTAAGAAAAGGGATATTTATTCTGATGTGCAAGAGACTAGTTTTATGCATGTGAAATTATTTTCATATTTGTCCAATAGCTGTTCTTAAAAGAAAATGAACTATGAAAATGTGAACTGTAGAATGATAA
The DNA here is from genome assembly GCF_027579735.1 of Bombina bombina. Lineage (NCBI taxonomy): Eukaryota > Metazoa > Chordata > Amphibia > Anura > Bombinatoridae > Bombina > Bombina bombina. The sequence continues at coordinate 415,678,264 of NC_069503.1, read as the reverse complement.
GAAATGTTTCCAATTCTATCTCCTGAGACACTTCTGGCCAAAGATCAAGCATCAAGTGCTGTAAATACTTTGGAAAGGATAGAAAGGAAAGTACTACATGTAAAGTCTACAACAAATTATAAATACTCTTGAAAACTTAAAGTCATCAGTTATTATTTATGAATATGTATGTCTGACAATATGTTAAATCAGCATAGAGTACACCATATAACACACACACACATATATATATATATATATATATATATATATATATATATATATATATATATATATATATATATATATATATATATATATATATATATATCCTCCAAAAGAATGCACTCTCAGGACTTTCACAAAAAATAACCACAATTTATTTAACGTTTTCAAAATAACAACAGTATATGCAATACACCAATATATAGTGCTCAAGAACAATACAAAACAAACTTTACCTACCCCACTTCAGTCATTGTGGCGCCAAACAACTGTACCAAAGTAAACTCATTATATTTAAAAATAGGAAACTGGATGCTGTCAATGAAGATTACACACAGAGTAGAGTGTACAAGTGGCTCACAAACTCTCAGGAAGGACATAATAGGAGGAAACTGAGTGTTCTTATCCTATAGACATACATATATCAGTAATACATATGTAGAAAGTCGATGAAATGTTTTCTGAAAAAAAGTATTTTGGTGATATACTTGTAAAGCCTTTTTTATGTAATAGGTTTCCACTGTATTTACACTACTCTATACTAAACCTGTTCCCATAACACTATTTATAACAAAAGTGAGATGAATTGATACAGAAGGATGATGTGCAGCATAGCACCTGTAGTTACATGTTTTTAAGTTAAGGTAACGTTAGCAATTTATGTTAACTATGTACATACAGTAGGTTAGGGATTTTGTTATAGTAACATTTGTTGGCATCAATATATAATGCCTATGCACCACATGTTGGAGGTGTATCAGCATGAGTAATCTTGAAGCCCTGTTTAGACAGGCTACATGTAGGACTCACATAGCACATTGCAATGAGGTATCCCCAGTATATCATTATAATGCCTCACACAATTACACTAATAGGTATAGTCCAGCTAAAAAAATAATGTGTAGTGATGGCCACTCATTGGTTAAATGAATCACTAGAGCTTTTAGTTGTAAGTAAATTAATATCATAACATAATTATATACAATTAAATACACATAATTTGGCATTACCTCTGATTATGAGGCATCACGCATATTACCCTAATTTTAATTTTAATTGTGGGTTGGCATAATATTATACAGAGTAGTAAACTCTTTGGTTTAGAAACATGCTGTGATTGAAACGGCTACACTGGAGGCAACATTATAGCTATAGTAGATAGGCTATGAAAGTTTTATGTTTATCGAGTAGTAACAATGACGACAGGGTGTAATTATTAATACTGTATTTGAGCACTTTAGCACTGTTTGTATTCCCACCATTTTGAATTAGGCAATATTGATTATGGGGTAGTGCTGTCACTTGTAATACACTCTATGCCAAATTATGTGTATTTAATTGTATATAATTATGTTATGATATTTACTATCTATACCGGAAGTTCACGGAACGGTGGAATGCAAGTTTGCGTTCCAATACAGTTGTTTGGCACTAAAATGACTGGAGGGGGGTAGGTAAAGTTTGTTTTGTATTGTTCTTGAGCAATATATATTGGTTTATTGCACATACTGTTGTTATTCTGATGAAGGAGAGTTGATCTCCAAAAACTTTAAATAAATTGTGGTTCTTTTTTGTTAAATCCCTGAGAGTGCATTCTTTTGGAGGATATGTTTATTGCATTTTTGCACCCAGGCAGATGGTATCTGGTGGGTTGAGCTGAAGATTTGAATGAGATTTTATATATACTGTATATATATATATATATATATATATATATATATATATATATATATATATATATATATATATATATATATATATATATATATACTGTATATAATACAGTACCCATATGGAAGAAGAATCCATGAAAGGATATAACTATAAACAGGAAAGAGACAGTAGTGTGCATTTGAGTGGTAAATACCATTAATATATGCTAATAGTTCCCCTCAGCTACATGTAAGGTTTAAAGGGACATTAAACACTTTGAGATGGTAATATAAAATGATAAATTGTATATATAAAACAACTCTGCAATATACTTTCATTATTTATTTTGTCCTCTTTGCCTGTAATTCCATTCTGAAATTGTGAGCTTTTTAGTTCCTGTTAGAAATGGAAGTGCAGAACTCTTAAATCCAGCACAACCATTGGCTGCACACTCTAGTGAACTATTTATAATGGTCCCTAATTGGCCACAGCAGAGAAGGTAACACAAGTTACAACATGGCAGCTCCCAGTGTTTTATAGACACTAAAATGTTACACTTATTTTGTCACTTTTTAAACAACTAATGAAACTTTAAAAAATACATCTGCATGTTAGTCATGGACTAATCTTTTATTTGAATGCATCATTCTATCTAGCATGTATTTAGTGTTTAATGTCCCTTTAATGTTAGCTGGAAATTGCAACTCTAAATTAACAAGTTTTGTGATCTGCTAGAATATTACACCTAGATCCTATTTTTTTGTGTTTATAGTTTGAATAAAGGCTTATCATCCCTTAAACAATTCCACTGGCCCATAAACTAGATTAGACTACATTAGGTGTGTGTGTACACCTGCAAAAAAATGTACTTTGGGCTGAATGAAAGTGTCTATGAACCTTAATTAATTCTTAAAGGGGTAGTCAAGTACAAAAAAAAAGACTTTCATGATTTAGATAGGAAATGTAATTTTAAACAATTTTCCAATTTACTTGTATCACCAATTTTGCTTTGTTCTTTTAATATTCTTAGTTGGAAGCTAATTCTAGGAGGTTCATATGCTAATTTCTTAGGCCTAGATTTAGAGTTTGGTGGTAGCCGTGAAAACCAGCGTTAGAGGCTCCTAACGCTGGTTTTAGGCTACCGCCGGTATTTGGAGTCAGTCAGGAAAGGGTCTAATGCTCACTTTTCAGCCGCGACTTTTCCATACCGCAGATCCCCTTACGTCAATTGCGTATCCTATCTTTTCAATGGGATCTTTCTAACTCTGGTATTTAGAGTCGTGGCTGAAGTGAGCGTTAGAATTCTAACGACAAAACTCCAGCCGCGGAAAAAAGTCAGTAGTTAAGAGCTTTCTGGGCTAACGCCAGTTTATAAAGCTCTTAACTACTGTGCTCTAAAGTACACTAACACCCATAAACTACCTATGTACCCCTAAACAGAGGTCCCCCCACATCGCCGCCACTCGATTAAAGTTTTTTAACCCCTAATCTGCCGACCGCCACCTACGATATACTTATGTACCCTTAATCTGCTGCCCCTAACACCGCCGACCCCTATATTATATTTATTAACCCCTAACCTGCCCCCCACAACGTCGCCGCCAGCTACCTACAATAATTAACCCCTAATCTGCCAACCGCAAAGAGCCGCCACCTACATTATAGCTATGTACCCCTAATCTGCTGCCCCTAACACCGCCGACCCCTATATTATATTTATTAACCCCTAATCTGCCCCCCTCAACGTCGCCTCCGCCTGCCTACACTAATTAACCCCTAATCTGCCGAGCGGACCGCACCGCTATTATAATAAAGTTATTAACCCCTAATCCGCCTCACTAACCCTATAATAAATAGTATTAACCCCTAATCTGCCCTCCCTAACATCGCCGACACCTAACTTCAAACATTAACCCCTAATCTGCCGACTGGAGCTCACCGCTATTCTAATAAATGTATTAACCCCTAAAGCTAAGTCTAACCCTAACACTAACAGCCCCCTAAGTTAAATATAATTTAAATCTAACGAAATTAATTAACTCTTATTAAATAAATTATTCCTATTTAAAGCTAAATACTTACCTGTAAAATAAATCCTAATATAGCTACAATATAAATTATAATTATATTATAGCTATTTTAGGATTTATATTTATTTTACAGGCAACTTTGCATTTATTTTAACCAGGTACAATAGCTATTAAATAGTTAAGAACTATTTAATAGCTAAAATAGTTAAAATAATTACAAATTTACCTGTAAAATAAATCCTAACCTAAGTTACAATTAAACCTAACACTATACTATCAATAAATAAATTAAATAAAATACCTACAATTAAACCTAACACTACACTATCAATAAATGAATTAAATACAATATCTACAAATAAATACAATTAAATAAACTAACTAAAGTACAAAAAATAAAAAAGAACTAAGTTACAAAAAATAAAAAAATATTTACAAACATTAGAAAAATATTACAACAATTTTAAACTAATTACACCTACTCTAAGCCCCCTAATAAAACAACAAAGCCCCCCAAAATAAAAAAATGCCCTACCCTATTCTAAATTACAAAAGTTCAAAGCTCTTTTACCTTACCAGCCCTGAACAGGGCCCTTTGCGGGGCATGCCCCAAGAAATTCAGCTCTTTTGCCTGTAAAAAACACATACAATACCCCCCCCCAAATTACAACCCACCACCCACATACCCCTAATCTAAACCAAACCCCCCTTAAATAAACCTAACACTAAGCCCCTGAAGATCTTCCTACCTTATCTTCACCTCACCTGGTATCACACCGATCCGTCCTGGCTCCGATATCTAATCGGAACAGCCAATAGAATGCGAGCTCAATCTGATTGGCTGATCGGATCAGCCAATCAGATTGAACTTGATTCTGATTGGCTGATTCCATCAGCCAATCAGAATTTTCCTACCTTAATTCCGATTGGCTGATAGAATCCTATCAGCCAATCGGAATTCGAGGGACGCCATCTTGGATGACGTCCCTTAAAGGAACCGTCATTTGTCGGGAAGTCGTCGGAGAAGAAGGATGGATCCGCGATGGAGGTCTTCAAGATGGAGCCGGTCCTCATCGGATGAAGATAGAAGATGCCGCTTGGAAGAAGATGGTTGCCGGTCCGGATCTACTCTTCTTCCCGGATAGGGTGAAGACTTTGGACCCTCTTCTGGACTTCTTCAGCCGTCGGATGATGGATGTCTAGCCCCCGCTTGGGCTTGGATGAAGATTTTGGAGCCAGGACGGATCGGTGATACCTGGTGAGGTGAAGATAAGGTAGGAAGATCTTCAGGGGCTTAGTGTTAGGTTTATTTAAGGGGGGTTTGGGTTAGATTAGGGGTATGTGGGTGGTGGGTAATAATTTTGTGGGGGGTATTGTATGTGTTTTTTTACAGGCAAAAGAGCTGAATTTCTTGGGGCATGCCCCGCAAAGGGCCCTGTTCAGGGCTGGTAAGGTAAAAGAGCTTTGAACTTTTGTAATTTAGAATAGGGTAGGGCATTTTTTTATTTTGGGGGGCTTTGTTGTTTTATTAGGGGGCTTAGAGTAGGTGTAATTAGTTTAAAATTGTTGTAATATTTTTCTAATGTTTGTAAATATTTTTTTATTTTTTGTAACTTAGTTCTTTTTTATTTTTTGTACTTTAGTTAGTTTATTTAATTGTATTTATTTGTAGATATTGTATTTAATTCATTTATTGATAGTGTAGTGTTAGGTTTAATTGTAGGTAATTGTAGGTATTTTATTTAATTTATTTATTGATAGTGTAGTGTTAGGTTTAATTGTAACTTAGGTTAGGATTTATTTTACAGGTAATTTTGTAATTATTTTAACTATTTAAGCTATTAAATAGTTCTTAACTATTTAATAGCTATTGTACCTGGTTAAAATAAATACAAAGTTACCTGTAAAATAAATATAAATCCTAAAATAGCTATAATATAATTATAATTTATATTGTAGCTATATTAGGATTTATTTTACAGGTAAGTATTTAGCTTTAAATAGGAATAATTTATTTAATAAAAGAATTAATTTCGTTAGATTTAAATTATATTTAACTTAGGGGGGTGTTAGTGTTAGGGTTAGACTTAGCTTTAGGGGTTAATACATTTATTAGAATAGCGGTGAGCTCCAGTCGGCAGATTAGGGGTTAATGTTTGAAGTTAGGTGTCGGCGATGTTAGGGAGGGCAGATTAGGGGTTAATACTATTTATTATAGGGTTAGTGAGGCGGATTAGGGGTTAATAACTTTATTATAATAGCGGTGCGGTCCGCTCGGCAGATTAGGGGTTAATAAGTGTAGGCAAGTGGAGGCGACGTTGTGGGGGGCAGATTAGGGGTTAATAAATATAATATAGGGGTCGGCAGTGTTAGGGGCAGCAGATTAGGGGTACATAGGGATAATGTAAGTAGCGGCGGTTTACGGAGCGGCAGATTAGGGGTTAATAATAATATGCAGGGGTCAGCGATAGTGGGGGCGGCAGATTAGGGGTTAATAAGTGTAAGGTTAGGGGTGTTTAGACTCGGGGTACATGTTAGGGTGTTAGGTGCAGACTTAGGATGTGTTTCCCCATAGCAAACCATGGGGCTGCGTTAGGAGCTGAACGCGGCTTTTTTGCAGGTGTTAGGTTTTTTTTCAGATCAAACAGCCCCATTGTTTTCTATGGGGGAATCGTGCACAAGCACGTTTTTGAAGCTGGCCGCGTCCGTAAGCAACTCTGGTATTGAGAGTTGAAGTTGCGTTAAATATGCTCTACGCTCCTTTTTTGGAGCCTAACGCAGCCATTCTGTGGACTCTCAATACCAGAGTTATTTTAAAGGTGCGGCCAGAAAAAAGCCAGCGTTAGCTACGCGGTCGTTAACGACAAAACTCTAAATCTAGCCGTTAGACTTTGAAGACTGTCTCTAATCGGAGTGCTTTTTGACCACTAGAGGGCATTAGTTCATCTGTTTCATATAGATAACATTGAGCTCATGCATGTGAAGTTACCCTGATGTGAGCACTGATTGGCTGAAATGCAAGTCTGTCAAAAAACTGAAATAAGGGGGAAGTTTGCAGAGGCTTAGATACAAGGTAATCACAGAGGTAAAACGTGTATTTTTTTTAACAGTGTTGGTTATGTAAAACTCCTATAATGAATTGTTAAAATAAGATTATCAGTGCACGCAAATGTGTGCTGGTAGTTGAAGTCAAGCGCAATGAGACTCAGCAGAGAACCTAGCACAGTGCAGGGGGTAAGTCACGCAGTGATTGGCAGCAGATTTAAATATATATGTATATGAATATATACATATATATTTATGTGTTTATATGTGTGCTTAGAGGAATGTGGCTGCACCTCACTGACGAGGCCCATAGGAGGCCGAAACGATCGTCTGGGGTTGTCATGTTCCTTGTTCAGAGGAGAATTGCCTGGTATTTCGGGGCTGGACTGACCTTACTTGGCGGGATCAGACTGATATACTTCAGGAAAGTTTTCTTCTGTGAAAAGCACACTGGTCTAAAAGAGGCTGCCTCCGGGTGGTAAATCGCCATAGAACAAGCCACTGAGCTGTTGTTCGTTCCTGGTAGAGCGCTTCTCTCTTTGTATGCAAATTATTATGACCCTGGGGAAGTCTCCCTATGGGTGATGGTGGGAACCAGACGTGGACTCCTTGCCCAGTGTGCTTAGAGGAATGTGGCTGCACCTCACTGACGAGGCCCATAGGAGGCCGAAACGATTGTCTGGGGTTGTCATGTTCCTTGTTCAGAGGAGAATTGCCTGGTATTTCGGGGCTGGACTGACCTTACTTGGCGGGATCAGACTGATATACTTCAGGAAAGTTTTCTTCTGTGAAAAGCACACTGGTCTAAAAGAGGCTGCCTCTGGGTGGTAAATCGCCATAGAACAAGCCACTGAGCTGTTGTTCGTTCCTGGTAGAGCGCTTCTCTCTTTGTATGCAAATTATTATGACCCTGGGGAAGTCTCCCTATGGGTGATGGGGGAAACCAGACGTGGACTCCTTGCCCAGTGTGCTTAGAGGAATGTGGATGCACCTCACTGACGAGGCCCATAGGAGGCCGAAACGATCGTCTGGGGTTGTCATGTTCCTTGTTCAGAGGAGAATTGCCTGGTATTTTGGGGCTGGACTGACCTTACTTGGCGGGATCAGACTGATATACTTCAGAAAAGTTTTCTTCTGTGAAAAGCACACTGGTCTAAAAGAGGCTGCCTCCGGGTGGTAAATCGCCATAGAACAAGCCACTGAGCTGTTGTTCGTTCCTGGTAGAGCGCTTCTCTCTTTGTATGCAAATTATTATGACCCTGGGGAAGTCTCCCTATGGGTGATGGGGGAAACCAGACGTGGACTCCTTGCCCAGTGTGCTTAGAGGAATGTGGCTGCACCTCACTGACGAGGCCCATAGGAGGCCGATACGATCGTCTGGGGTTGTCATGTTCCTTGTTCAGAGGAGAATTGCCTGGTATTTCGGGGCTGGACTGACCTTACTTGGCGGGATCAGACTGATATACTTCAGGAAAGTTTTCTTCTGTGAAAAGCACACTGGTCTAAAAGAGGCTGCCTCCAGGTGGTAAATCGCCATAGAACAAGCCACTGAGCTGTTGTTCGTTCCTGGTAGAGCGCTTCTCTCTTTGTGTATATATATATATATATATATATATATTTATTTATAGTAATTACACAGTCCCCATAGACTGCAATGTAAATGCATTTTTCAGGGCCATTTTTTTCTAACACCCCACACCGCACACTTTAATCAATAAAAAAATAAAAATAAAGATGCTACTATTTTTTTTATTTTATTAAGGCACACAATACTTTATTTTGAGGTCAATTCGGGAAGATCTGATATCTGGTTAATTTTATGAGTGCTAATTGCTACCACAAGCTCCCGGTAGCCTTATCAGCCACTTGTGATGGCTGGTTATTTATCTTGCACCCGTAAACGGGCAATTTTGCCCGTTTACGGGGCGCAATAAATTAGCACTCCACTTGTAATCTAGCCCTACTGTATATAAGTAACTAGAAGTGTGCATTTGTTTTTGCACAAATGAAAATGTAACAAATATTCAGATTTTAACCCTATTTTTGGGTTGTGGGAATAAGTATCTTTGAAATTTAGCAGTTTTAAATGGCTGACAATTCACAAGAACTTATTAGCACTCAACTAGCTTTTTTGCAATCTAGGGGCCCCCATTCGCTCCTACCCCGGCAATCGGGCCTACATAGTGACAGCCATCGCTGGGGCTTCCTGTTACGTGCGGTGACATCACGCACAATGACGTGATGACGTAACCGCGCAAATTTATTTAAAATTGTCAATACAAAGTATAGGGAAAGGGGGCATGCTGCTTACAAACCTGTATCTCAGGGATCTAAGCATCAAAAGACCCCCAAGACCCACCATTGGAAAGGTAATCGCATAACCTTTCAAATTGTATAAGTCTTGGGGATCTGGGGGAAAAAATAAAAAAGTAAAAAAAAATGTTTTTTGAAAATAGTAAAAAACTGAAAAAAGGGATACTGAACCCAATTTTTTTCTTTCGTGATTCAGGTAGAGCATGCAATTTTAAGCAGCTTTCTAATATACTCCAATTATCAATTTTTCTTCATTCTCTTGCTATCTTTATTTGAAAAAGAATGTCCAGAACCCTGGACAGCACTTGTTTATTGGTGGATGAATGTATCCACCAATCAGCAAGAACAACCCAGGTTGTTCACCAAAAATGGGCCAGCATCTAAACTTACATTCTTGCTTTTCAAATAAAGATACAAAGAGAATGAAGAACATTTGCTAATAGGAGTAAATTAGAAAGTTGCTTAAAATTGAATGCTCCATCTGAATCACAAAAGAAAAAAAATTGGGTTCAGTGTCCCTTTAACTGTTGAAGAAAAGCATTGTTTCCTATATATACATATGTCTTTGTATGTCTTTATATATATATATATATATATATATATATATATATATATATATATATATATATATATATATATATATATATATATATATATATATATATATACACAGTATATATATATATATATATATATATATATATATATATATATATATATATATATATATATATATATATATATATATATATATACTGTATATATCTCAAACTTAAAGTCCTTTGCCTGCTTTTTTTTTTCTAACACCTGAGACCACATATCTTCAAGCCCTTATAACTTTTTTGTGCAATGTTTTTTAAATAATTTTTACTAAGTAGGGTTATTATCAGTATAACTGTATTTTTAAATGTATTTTTGATGTGCTTTTTTGTATTGCGAAATAGTTAACCAGAGGTTGCGTGCTATCCTGACACATGTTAACTTCAATTGCGCTCAATCAACAATGTTTACTTTCAACTTGTAATACGAGCACTACATCTGGTGTGCGCAAACAGCTGTAATAAACCCCTTTTCATTTGCGTGGAAATGTTAGCACGCTACTCATAATCTGGCCCAGAGTATTTAAACAATAGTTTATAGTTAGAGAAAGGTGACCAGGGATAACATGATGATGTGTGAAGAAGGGGAACTAAGATTAATGGGATCCCAGGAGGGGAAATAAAGAGACGCGCTAAACAGTGTTCAATATTGTCAGTTCGGATATGTCTGATTTTTTTTTTTTTACCAGACAATGGTTTGTGGCATATGTTTCTGATGATCACAAGTATAGGATCCTGAATGATGAAGGTTGTAACTGGTGTTAGTCGGGGCAGCTCCTCTTGATCCCGGAGTGTAGGGTGAACTGAAAGCAAAGACAAAGAGAGGGCACCTCATAGTGTAATCCTGTCTCATAAAATCAGAAATGTAGTGGTAATGATTGTGCTTACCAGAAATGTAGGCACCGTACTGTGACCGGTGCAAATCAGCAGGCTAGCACTTAACAGTGGCTAGTACACTGTAGCCGGTTCCACTGGTAGTAATCACTGCTGTGTTTTGATACGGCACGACTGTTGGTGATAGTAGATATATTTCTATATCGGCTGTAAAGTAATATCAAATCGAAGACAACTTCCAATATTAAAAGTTAAAAACGCTTTATTGTGTCAAAGCAACGCGTTTCTCAACCAAAAGACTGGTCGTTTCTTCAGGCAATGAAAAGCGAATATAAACTAAGATTAGTATAGAAACCATGAAGCTATTCTCTAACAGTGATACCCTGCAAATCAAAAATGTTTTTAAAGACAAAAATTTACAAAATGTTTCTGTATCTAGATATTCTGATGATCATAAAACATAAGAAAAATTCAGGAATACAGGGGTTAGCAATGTAGGTTAGATAGCAATAGTATAAGATCATCTGTTCACATCTCTTAAGTGAACATTTATAAGTGTGGCACAATGAATTATACAAGAATTATATACTCAATATTCACCACACTGCTTTTTACTAACTAACAAACTGCCTATTGACATCTGCTAAGGAATGCTGAGTTAACTGACTAACTCTTCTGCTTTCAGGTATGTGAATTGGTTCCCTGCATTCAAATCATAATTCAAAAAAACTGGATAATATTAAGGTAAATAAAACTCCAGGCCCAGATGGAATACACCCATTAAGAGAACTTAGCACTATTATAGACAAACCACTACTTTAAATTTTTCAAGACTCATTATCCTCAGGCATGGTACCCCAGGATTGGCACAAAGCTGATGTGGTGCCACTCTTCAAAAAGGGAAGCAGGGATGCTCCAGGAAGCTATAGACCAGTTAGTCTGACATCAATAGTGGGGAAGATATTTGAATGGATTATAAGGGATTATATTGACGAGCATATTTGTGTAAACAAGATTATGAGTTCTAATCAGCATGGTTTTAGGAGAAATAGATCATGTCAAACTAATCTAATTAGATTCTATGAGGAAGTAAGTAAAAATATAGATAAATGGGAATCAGTTGATGTGATATACTTAGATTTTGCAAAGGCATTTGATACAGTGCCACATGAGAGATTAATGCACAAAATTAAGGGACTGGGAATAGCTGAACATGTTAGCTCATGGATAAATAACTGGATAAAAGATAGGGAGCAACGAGTAGTAGTAAATGGATCATACTCAGATTGGACAAAGGTAATCCGTGGAGTCCCCCAGGGATCAGTACTGGGCCCTGTTCTTTTTAATATTTTTATAAATGACTTGGAGCAAGGATTAAATAGCAACGTCTCTATTTTTGCAGATGAAACTAAGTTAAGTAAAGTCATTAGGTCAGAGCAGGATGAACTTTCGTTACAAAGGGATCTGGAAAAATTAGAAGTATGGGCAAGTAAATGGAAAATGAGATTTAATATGGGAAAATGCAAGGTTCTATATTATGGAAGTAAAAATAAGCAGATAACATATGTTTTAAATGGGACAAGACTTAGCCAAACAGAGGAGGAAGGGGATTTGGGAGTAGTAATAGATAATAAGCTAAAGATGAATGCACAATGCAGGGCAGCGGCTACAAAGGCTAATATGATACTGGCATGTATTAAAAGAGGCATTGATTCAAGGGAGGAAAGCATAATTCTGTCACTATATAAAGCCCTGGTAAGACCTCACCTTGAGTATGGAGTGCAGTTCTGGGGCCCGATCGCAAAAAAAGATATTGCAGAACTAGAAAAAGTTCAGAGAAGGGCCACAAAGCTAATAAGGGGATTGGAGAATTTAACCTATGAGGAGAGGCTAGCCAAACTGGGTCTTTTTTTCTTAGAAAAAAGGTGCTTTATATAAATATATTCAAGGCCCATATACAGAGATGGCAGAAGCTCTGTTTATTTCAAGAAAATTGTTTGTGACAAGAGGTCACAATTTAAGGTTGGAGGAAAGGAGATTTAATCTCCTGCAACGGAAACATTTTGTTCACTGTAAGAGCAATAAAATTGTGGAACTCATTACCAAAGGAGGTAGTGAATGCCAATACCCTAGATACATTAAAAAATTGTCTGGATACATTTCTGTATATAAACAAAATTCATGGATATGATTGCTAGTATTAAATGGGTCACCTTTTAGTGGGTTATTTAAGCTTAACTGGAGCTTTTTGTAAGTATTTTAGATTTGTATAGGTTGAACTCGATGGGCTTCGGTCTTTTTCAACCTTATCTACTATGTTACTATGTTAAATCCTGCCAATTTCCCTGTTTTTTGTGTCATTTGTACTACAAGTCTCTCTTTGGTATGTGAATTGGATCCCTGCTTTCAAATCCTGCAAATGTCCCTATTTTTTGTGTAATTTGCACTACAAGTCTCTCTTTGGTATGTGAATTGAATCCCTGCATTCAAATCCTGCTAATTTCCCTGTTTGTGTGTGTCATTTGTACTACAAGTCTCTCTTTGGTTTGTGAATTGGATCCCTGCATTCAAATCCTGCCAATTTCCCAGTTTTTGTGTAATTTGTACTACAACTCTCTCTTTGGTATGTGAATTGCATTCTGGCATTCAAATTCTGCCAATTTCCCTGTTTTTGTGACATTTGTACTACAATTCTCTCTTTGGTATGTGAATTGGATCCCTGCATTCAAATCCTGCCAATTTCCCTGTTTTTTTGTGTCATTTGTACTACAAGTCTCTTTTTGGTATGTGAATTGGATCCCTGCATTCAAATCCTGCCAATTTCCCAGTTTTTATGTCATTTGTACTACAACTCTCTCTTTGGTATGTGAATTGCATTTCTGCATTCAAATCCTGCCAATTTCCCTGTTTTTGTGACATTTGTACTTTTGCCGGTCTGTAGGGCTTGATAACTATGGCGAATCAGCCTCACCACAAATACGCTGCGGAATTCCAGTGTATTTGCGGTTGACGGCTTGATAAATAGAGGCCTAAGGGAGAACAGGAAGTTAGCTACTATTCATATTTTAAAATAGTATTAGACAGGTCAAAAGAGTTGGTAGTAAACGCATGAATTTTTTTTTTTTTCAGAAAATGCTTTTATTATCATATGTAATATAATTCAATTGCACATTTTGTAGTTCAAAACAAAAAGATGAATTATACAATGAAATAAAAATAAAATTTAAACAGTAAAGTCTGTGGTCCATTCTTTTTTTTTTTTTTTTTTAAAGAGAAACTTTGCTAAATAACATCAAGTATAAAAGTACAACAATTGGTTATAAAACAGAAATAGTTGACTTGCACACTTATAACTTCAATGTCTCACATGAATTAGTGGGTATTCTACAAGGTTCAGTAATGATATGTTACTAATGTGTCTTCAGTTATTCAGTTTGTGTATCAGAGGGGATAGTGAATCTAACTTCTCTGATGATGTTAATGTGTTCTCTGTGTTTTGCTTACGTGTATATTATCCATGGTTCCCAGATTTCTATAAATGCGTCTTTGGTTGCCATTAAGTCAGCCGCTGAGCTAGACATTTTGTATAGATATTCTATTTTTTGTTTTATAATATAAAACCCAGGAGGTTCATTTTTCCAATATCTAGCAAGACATAATCTTGTAGCAGTACATATATGAGCAATTAATTTATTTTGTTTTGGTATGAACCCTTTCAGTGGGAAGTGTAATAACGCATGTTCAGGTAGTAACGATACTTCTTTATCATATATTTTGTGTAGTAGTTTTTTTGTGTCTCGCCATAAGTGTTGGATTTTCTTGCAGTGCCACCACATGTGCATATAGGTGCCTACCTCTCCACAACCTCTAAAACATAAATTACCATTTTTGTTCCCTATCTTGTGTAGTCTGGTGGGGTATAAATACCATCTGTAAGCTGATTTCAAATAATTTTCCTGTAATGTGGAGTTAACAATGAACTTAGTTTGTCCACTCCTTTCCCAGATCAGTTTCCCATTTGCCTATTGTCAATGTTTTGGTAGTGCTATCAGATATGTTGAATATCAGGTATAACATGGTTATGGAGCCTTTTGGTCTAGCTTTGGAAAGACACAGGGCCTCAAAGGGGGTAATGTTGTATGCGGTTAGCGTACCCAGAATTTCATGTACTCTCGAACGCAGCTGGAGATAATGGTACCATGTATGTGTGTCTGAAGGGTCTAGTTCATTATATTGTTTATGTGTTATAAATGTTCCATTTATGAGAGTGTCTGCTATTCTATACAGTCCCCTATTAGCCCATTTATCCTGTACTATCCTATCTATGGAGGAATTGAGATCAATCAGAGGGGTTATTGGAGATTTGGTGTTTGTAATTTGGTGGCAATGTGTTAATTTATCCCATATATATAAGGTGTGTATGATGGTTATGAATCTTTTCCCCTGCTGGGGTCTATTTTGTTTTGTAGACCATAGTAGTTTAGCTATATTATTAACTCCCACTATGTCAGCTTCTAATTTTACCCATTGCATGTCTTTATCTCTCTTGCACCACAAAGTCGTTTATGCTAATCTGGCAGCATTGTAGTAGGAGATTAGATGTGGTATACCCATTCCTCCCCCATTTCTATGTCTAGTCATAACTTGCTTATTAATCCTCGCTTTTTTGTTCTGCCAGATAAAAGAAAGAATATCTTTTTGTGAGGTATGGAGTTCTCTAATTGGAATAGATATATGTAAAGATCTGAATAAGTATAAAAGTTTTGGCAAGATTGTCATTTTAGATACTACAATCCTTTCCAAGAAGGATATTTTATTTTTCGTCCATTTGGTCATAAGTTGCCCTAATTGAGCAAACAGGGGTCTATAGTTGTTTTGAAAAAGGGCGTAGACATCAGTCGTGATGTGAATTCCTAAATATTTAATGATTTTGTTTGCCCATTTGAAGGAGAAATTCGCCTCTAATAGTTTTTTAGTATGTGTAGGCAGATGAATTCATATGGCTTCACATTTATCATCATTTATTTTATAACCAGATATGACACCAAATTGTTGTAAGATATAATATAAGGGGGGTAAGGATAGCGTGGTTTTGTTAAGGTCAAAATGATATTGTCTGCAAATAGTGCAAGCTTATACATTGTAGAAGCTATTTTAATTCCTGAAATATCTGTACATTCCCTAATTTTAAGTGCTAGGGGTTCTATACACAAAGCAAATAGCAATGGGGAGAGTGGGCATCCCTGTATTGTTCCATTTTGAATCGGTATTAACTTAGAGTTGTAACCTGCTAGTCTGATATAGGCTTCAGGGGTTGAGTATAGTAACAAGATAGCATTTAAAAATTTTCCTCGTATTCCTACTTTATTTAATAAGGTAGTCATGTAGTTCCAGTTTACTCTATTGAATGCCTTCAATGCATCCAATGATAGGAGCAGAGAAGGCACTCCGTGTACTGCAGCATAATTTATCAAATTTATAACTTTACGAGTATTGTCCGGTGCTTCTCTGGATTTAATGAAACCGACTTGATCTGAGTGTATTAATTTAGTCAGTGGTTCGTTTAGTCTATTTGCAAGTATTTTTGTGAATAACTTGATGTCCTGGTTTATCAGGGAAATGGGCCTATAATTTTGACATAATTGTTTATTTTTCCCCGGTTTAGGAATAACTGATATCCTGACTAGGAGCATTTCTTTTGGGATTTCTCTGCCTTTCATTATAGAATTAAAGATAGTGGTTAATTGCAGAGCTAAAATCTCTTTGAAAGTTTTATAAAAGATTCCAGAATAACCATCTGGTCCCGGAGCCTTGTTCGGTTTGAGGTCTTTATTGCCAATAGTACCTCCGCTACTGACATGGGATTATTTAGCATGTTAGTGTCAGATTGGGATAATTGAGGTATTGTACTATCTGCTAGAAACTTATTTAGGGCTTCAGCTGCTACTTGATTTGTATTGGGAGTCGGAAGGTTGTATAGTTTATTATAATAGTCAGCAAAAGAGTTTGCAATTTCTAGGGGGTCATTTGTCACCTTTCCTGTCATTGTATGTATTTGTGGTACTGCTGTGGCTCTAGTAATTTCCTTCAATTTATTTGCTAACATCCTATCCGGTTTGTTGGAATGGATAAAATAATGCGTATCTAGTAGCTTTATAGATCTGTTAGCTGCATCTGATAGTAGGCCATCTAGTTCTTTGTTTTTTTGTTTCAGTTGTTTATTATTAGTAGAGCTTGGATGTGCTATTACTTCTCTCTTTAAGTTCGCAATGTCTATTCTCAGATTTTCTAGATTTGATTTGTGGATTTTGTGTTGTTTTGCAGATTCAGTCATTAGATAACCTCTAATGAATGCCTTGAGTGCTCCCCATTGGTGTAATGGGTTATCTGTAGATCCTTTATTCACTGTTATAAAGTGAGTAAGTTCATTTAATAATCTTTGTTTAATGAGTGGGTCTCCTATTATTCTAGGATTGTATGTCCATGTTTTAGTTCTGTTATGATTTATTATCCCTTGTAAGGTGACCTCGACTATGGCATGATCTGACCAGGTGCAATTGTGTATTTTCACTTGTGTGAGTAACGGAACCAGAATTTGGCTCAATAGAATATTGTCGATTCTTGAATGAGAGTCATGTATGTTGAGTAGTATGTGTATTCTCTCGTGCCTTTGTTTAAGGTTCTCCACCCATCGATAAAATTGTGATCGAGTAAAAAAATTGCCCAGTATTTTATGTTTAGGCACTCTTTTCTGTTGTGTATGGACTATACGTTTGGATCTATCTATTTGGTTATCTAATGTGAGATTAAAGTCTCCTCCCAAGATTATTTTATATTTGTTCCACATGGTTAATAGTTTGCTAACTTTAGTAAGGAAGTGAGATTGATGTTCATTTGGGGCATAAATATTGCCTATTATGATAGGGGTGTTGTGTATATGTCCCCTTAATATCAGATACCTTCCCTCCTTGTCGGTTATAATTTCTACCTCTTAAAAATTTAGGGAGCTATGTAATAAAATTGACACTCCTCTATGTTTCTTATGTGTAGTTGTATGATATTGCTAGGCTGACCATATTGCCGCTTTAAGAAGGAACACATGAAAAATACATATGTGAGGGTTTTTATACAAAACCATTTCTTTAAACAGCCCTGAAAACAGCCCTGACATATGTATTTTTCATATGTGTCCCTTTTTAAAGCGGCAATATGGTCAGCCTAGATATTGCTGTGCATATGCTTTATCCCAATATTTGGGTGTGCTTGCCTTTGTAAAGTGTGTTTCCTGTAATAGCACTATGTGCGCTTGTAGGTTTTTGTATTCCTGAAGTGCCTTTTTTCGTTTAACATTAGAGTGTAATCCTCTAACATTCTGTGTGATTATCCTGATTGGAGTCATGTTTGGATAGGTGGTTTACATGCGTTATTATGCATATATCTGTGTATTCGCCTAATATTTATATACAAGCAGAACACTGCAGGCATCTGAATTGGAAATGGAGTTTTTAGTTTCATGTATATCATGTGGTAGGCTAAGAGTAGATAAGTGTCTAGGATAGTGGAACACCGAACTATAAGTTTCCTAACCTTCCTCTTAGAATCTAGGAGTGGTGGCGCCTGTGATGAAGTGAGCATTGTAGTGTACAATAAGTTGTCAACTATTAAGAACATTGTAACTAACACAAACATAAAAATTTCAAGTCAAATGAATAAAACATCTAAACAGCGACAGTATTCATTTTACAATAGTGCAGAAAAAAACAGTATGCATCTTAATTCTTATAATATGATAAGATGATAAGATCTACATGCTATGATTAGGGGAGCAAGGGGGGAGGAGGGGGGGGGGAGTTGGATGGGAAATCTGGGGGGGATAGGGAAGTGTTAGGTGAGCAAGGACATGGGTGTTATTTTGGGGTCGAATGGGGAAAGGGTTATGAGGAGTGTCTCAGTGGTTTAATCAGTATATAACAGGTTGAGAATACTATTCAGGCCTAGTATTAAATCGATCTGTCTAACTAACAGCCATACATTTTTATTATTGAAATTGGTATTAAAAGTATATTCTTTTAGCAACCATAATACCTTTGTGAATCAGTAGTCTGCTTTAATCAAGCAGGTAAGCAGCAAGAAGTAACAGGTCTGAAGGATTTTTTTGAAAGTTCAGGTATCTTCTTCCCCAGTCTCTGAACTTTGTTCAGTCCGGTTTGAGTTCTTTGAGTTCTTTGGAGGTTCTTTGGAGGTTTGGGTCCTCTTCTGGTTTTTTTTTTTGCTTCCCTGCTGGTGTCCATTCCCTTTGAAAGGTTTTTCTCTGAGGTTTGGGTTGTTGGTCTTTGCCTTGCATATCTGTTAGAAGATGTAGCTTTTGAAGAATGTCTTGTCCTTCTTCAACTGTCGTAGAGGAGTAGGTGTTGTTTTGATAACTAAATGATAGTCGAAACGGAAAGTTCCATCGATATCTTATTTGCATGCTATTTAATATGGATAGGATAGGCTTGAGCTCACGCCTTCTGCGTAATGTGATCGGAGCTAAATCTGTGAAGATTTGTAGGGAATGTCCTTCAAATGTTAGTGTTTGTGCAGTTCTGGCTGCCGTGAGATATCATTTTTAAGATAATGTCCCTTGCCATGGAGGGCTGTGGTGGTCTGCAGAGAGCCCTATGCACTCTGTCCATGAGCAGCATGGCGTCATCTATTTCCGGTAAAAGTTGGTGGAATATCATCATAACTGTGTCTGGAAGATTAGTATACGTTTCCGGAAGGTTTCGGATCCGAAGATTTGATCTTCTCGATCTATTTTCAAGATCTTCTATTTGGTCTTCCAGTCTTTTGATATGTGATGACTGTTCTTGAACGGCATTGTGAATATGTGGTATTTCAACTACTACCTCATCAAGCTTCTCCTCCAATTCCACTGTGCGACCCCCAATTTCTAATATGTCTTGTCTAAGTTCAGATATTGCAGTTCTCAGTTCTTCCTGAAATAATACTTTTATTTGGCTTAGTAATTCTTTATTAGTGGACATCGATGGAGTTGGTTCCGCCGTATCCATATGTGATGAAGGTGAATTGCTTCCTGCTTGTATTAAAGAGTTTTCTAATGTTCTTTGTTTTAATTGTGATCGTGACAAACAATCTTTAACTGTTTGCTATTTGTTTTTCATATTGCAATATGATTTCTGTGACTCTGGCTGCTATGTGTAGGTAATACACGGCTGCTAGCTTCTTTATGACGCCCTCTAGGATGCTATGTTAATTATTATTTAGCATGTAGAGATTATAGAATCATTAAGACATTAGTCTATGCTGCATGTGGCTCTGTCACTGCTCAGATGTTCCTCTGGCTAATCCATATTATTCATGGGCAGTGTGGATTGCTATTGTTTATTGTAGTATGATGCCCAAAGATGATATCTCAGTTCTGTATTTCTATATATTCCTTGCTGTATTGAACCCTTTCTGTTTAGATGAAAAAAGATATTTAGGATCAAGTGTCCTCTGTAAGCATTCCCAACCTTTGTCCTTTCAGTGCCTCTCTGGCTTTCCCAATCAGGGTTGGGGGTTTTGGTATTTCTACAAAGGACCCAGTTGTGGGGTGTAGAGGGAGCAATAAACTTTGCAAAGTACTGTTAAAATGGCGACCTTCCCTCCTCTCTCTCTCTGCAAGGTCAGTCTATTTCCACTTGTAAAATTTTCCCAGAGCTAGTGAGATGATTTTACGCTATTTTTCTCCTACCTCCAGATCCGATGTAGGCTGCAGCCGGGAACTTTCCTAAGTGAGCCCTGGTAGTCTGAACTGGATAGTTTCGTTTTTGCTGTAGGGATCAAATTTTGTTCTCAGATCAACTGATTCCTTGTCCTGCCAGAATAATCTGCTGATTTCTTCAGTTCACACTAGTTGATTTAAGGTTTTAATGTGTTTTTTGTCAGTTTTTTCAGAGGAGCTCTGTCAATGTGCAGCTTTCCTCTACGATGGTTAGCTCCGCCCCCTCAACGCATGCATTATTTAAGGAGGAACCTGTATAGATTACTCTTAATATGTCCAATCTTGACTGGTCCCTAATTTTATACCACTTGTTTATTATTTGTAGATTTTTGATGATACATTATGGTTAAGGGTTATTTAACACTGAGCTTTGTTTTTCTTGATAATTTTGGACATGATGTAAAATTGAACTTTTCATTATTTTCTTCTTTAGCTTTGTTTCCTATGTTAAAGTTAGATATACTTCTAGTCTGGTTCAATACATTGAGATGTATTCAATAGTTTAGAATATGAGCATGCTCCTTAGATATTACAAACTGATGGATTGTAGAATATATACATCTTTACATCTGTATATAATCAACTAAGATATGTATAATATGACTAGCATCTAAAATGATGAGTTTTGTAGGTTGTATAAAGGTCCGTTACATATGTATATATTTATATTCAAATATTCTTGTATGCATAGATTCTTTGCATGTACAATTCACTAGTTACATTAGTTATATATTATTATTAAGGTTAGCACTGGCACTGGAAGGATTGACTATACATGAAAGGTTATGTATTTCACCAACATGTGTGTCATATAATCATCTATATAAAGTTTGCATTATGGGTTTTATAAATGTGAGTAATTTTACTTTTTAGTTAGGGCTGTGAGTACGGGCACAAGCAAACACTTTGCTTGTTTGTTGTTTCCTTCTTTTATGGATGAATACAAGTTAGGTTTTATTGTTGATAAAACAAGGGATAGCCAATCTGTAGAATTAGCAACTCTTTAAGTGTGATAATCCCCAATAATCACACTAATAATACAAAAAAATGTGCAAAAGTTAAGAGTGCGCTCAAAAGAGCTCTACTACATTATAAAAGTAAGAATGGAATAGAACCTGATATAAATGAAATTTTATTTCAATATATTTTCCACTAAAAACTTATTAGCAATAAAACACATAAACAAATATATATTATAATAAGGTGCACCTTATGTATACTACACAATTCTAATAACAAACAAGAAGTGTAAAAGAAATGTAAAAGAGGTCTAATTCAGCGTGCTGTTTTTTTGTATCCAAACTTTGCAACAATTTATTTTAGGCAACTCTGAAAAGAAGTTTCAAGTCTTTAAAGGTATCAAGTAATTGTTCGATTGAGCAAAATGTTATTTATTTCCAGGTGGGTATATTTTGAGTGTCTCTTGTAACAGTTTATCATTGAGGGTTAAATACTGCCCATACAGAAGGTTTTATTGTTGCAAATTGGTTCTCTTCTGAACTTTCTTTATATTGATTGACCTAAAACACTCCGCCATGGAAAGAAATCATACAAAAACTTTGGGATTTTTTTAGACCTAATATTGTTATACAGGAGCCTTTCCTTCACATACAGAATCATGCATTGTGTGATAAACATCAAATAAGGTACATTTTGTGTGTCTAAAATTATTTGAGGGACCTGGCCATGCTGACGACACTTCTTAAATCATCTCGCCAGAGCAGAGAGCTTTAGATTATCAGACCCTAAGAGTTTATGTCTCTATGTGTTGTCTAATCTCTTTCTAAGTTTTTCATGTTTATGATATTCCAGATCAAAGTGTATCTTGTGGCTTATCAATATAGCAAATGTATTTGTGTACATAGCATAAGTATAAATACATTTCTATTGGAGATAAAGCATAAAAACTGGTTTAAGTCTATCTTAATTGGAATTTGAAACTTAAACTTCCTTAAACGTTATAGAGACATTAAAGCACCTCTGGCTTTTAAATAAAAAAAATTATCCTTTCTCCCACACTCACTAGAGAGGCCTGAAAGCAAACACTTGGCTAGATTACGAGTTTTACGTTATGATGGGTGCGGTGCTAACTTGCACATTATTCTCACCGCTCACTTACCTACAGCGCTGATATTACAGGTTTTCCTAAACCCAGCGTTATCAGGCAAGAAGTTAGCATAGAGCAAAATTGTGCTCCATACCGCACTCCAATACCAGCGCTGCTTAAGTGAGCGGTGATCTGGTTGTACGTGCTCGTGCACAATTTTCCCATAGACGTCAATGAGGAGAGCTGGTTGGAAAAGAGTCTAACACCTGCAAAAAAGCAGCGTAAAGCTCCGTAACGCAGCCCCATTGATTCCTATGGGGAAACAAAATTTATGTTTATACCTAACACCCTAACATAAACCCGAGTCTAAACACCCCTAATCTTACACTTATTAACCCCTAATCTCCCACCCCTGACACCTACATTATATGTATTAACCCCTAATCTGCCGCTCCCAACATCGCTGACACCTACATTATACTTATGAACCCCTAATCTGCTGCCCCCAACATCGCCCCCTACATTTATTAACCCCTAATCTGCCGCTCCCGACATCGCCAACACCTACATTATACTTATGAACCCCTAATCTGCCACCCCTAAAATTGCAGACACCTATATTTTATTTATTTTCCCCTAATCTGCTGCCCCCAACATCGCCAACACCTACACCCAACGTCGCTGCCACTATAATAAACATATTAACCCCTAAACCACCGTACTCCCGTATCACAAACACTAGTTAAATATTATTAACCCCTAATCTGCCGCCCCTAACATCGCCGCCACCTACCTACATTAATTAACCCCTAATCTGCCGCCCCCAACGTCGCCACCACTAAACTAAATGTATTAACCCCTAAACCTAAGTCTAACCCTAACCCTAACACCCCCTAACTTAAATATAATTAAAAGAAATATAAATAAAAATTCCTATCATTACCTAAATAATTCCTATTTAAAACTAAATACTTACCTGTAAAATAAACCCTAAGCGAGCTACAATATAACAAATAGTTGCATTGTATCTTAGGGTTTATTTTTATTTTACAGGCAAGTTTGTATTTATTTTAACTAGGTAGAATAGTTATTAAATAGTTATTAACTATTTACTAACTACCTAGCTAAAATAAATACAAATTTACCTGTAAAAAAAAACATAACCTAAGTTACAATTACACCTAACCTTACACTACAATTAAATAAATTCCCTAAATTAAATACAATTACCTAAATTACAAAAAAACAAACACTAAATTACACAAAATAAAAAACAAATTATCAGATATTTAAACTAATTACACCTAATCTAATAGCCCGATCAAAATACCACCCCCCCAAAAAAAACAAAAAAACAAAAAAAAACCCTAGCCTAAACTAAACTACCAATAGCCCTTAAAAGGGCCTTTTGCAGGGCATTGTCCAAAAGAAATCAGCTCTTTTACCTTTAAAAAAAAAAACAAACAAACAACCCCCCAACAGTAAAACCCACCACCTACACAACCAACCCCCCAAATAAAAGCCTAACTAAAAAAAACTATGCTCCCCATTGCCCTGAAGGACATTTGTATGGGCATTGCCCTTAAAAGGGTATTTAGCTCTATTGCTGCCCAAACCCTAACCTAAAATAAAACCAACAGCTAAATATACAGCTAGAATATACAGCTAAAGCCACATATTCAGTTGTTAGATATATTTTTTTAAGATATAAAAAGCACATTCAACATCAATTGTTAGACAAGCAGGCTGATTAGCTTTGCTTTTCCTCTAACCAAGGTTTTATTATTATAGAAATACAATTACAGTAGTTAGTTTCAAAGCTGAAATGTAAACCTAATATTGCTGTATTTTCTGCTGTTGCATGAAAGATCCCTTTCTATGTAATATAAATAATATCCTCAATGACTTTGTAGCTGTTACCAGTTTGAACAACATATACAAGGATTCAATCTTGAGCAACTAGTTGTATAAAATTTCCTTGTACAGAAAGGGCATTAATGACAAGGGGGTATATTTATCCTGCTCCGTATAAAGCTTGATGCCCTTTGCTAAAACAGAAGTTATGAAGCAGCGGTCTAAAGAACGCTACTCCATAACTTATTTGCCTGCTCTGAGGCTGCAGGCAGAAATCAGCCCAATCAAATATGATCGGTTGATTGACACCTTCTGATAGGGGCCAATTGGGGGTGGCATTGCACCAGCAGTTCACAAGAACTGCTGGTGCAATGATAAATGCTGACAGAGTATGTTGTCGGCATTTATCGATGTGGGGCAAACATAATACGCTACTTCGCATCATGTCCGCTCGCACATTGATAAATATGCCCCTATAACTGAAGATGTTAAATATGTAAGATGTATACATTTGTTAAAAAAAAAATGATACAGTTTTGCCATCATAGTGCTGAATAAAAACAATTATAGCAAAATTGTGTCTCCATTAAAATGGCAGTAAATACCTTGAAAGAAAGGGATATGAAACCCAAATTATTTCTTTCATGATTCAGATTGAGCATGCAGTTTTAAGCAGCATTCTAATAAACCTGCATTTAGTTACCAGTCAGCAAGCACTATCCAGGTGCTGAACCAACAATGGTCCGGCTTCTGAGATTACATTCCTGCTTTTCAAATAGAGATACCAAGAGAACGAAGAAAAAAATGATAATAGGAGTATATTAGAAAGTTGCTTAAAATTGCACGCTCTATCTGAATCATGGAAGACAATATTTGGGTTTCATATCCCTTTAAATATAAACAGTAGAGATTCGCACGGGGAAAAAAAATAATTTCGGTAAATCAAAATTTTCCATTTTAGTTCATTTATAGTCATAGTTGTATTATTTTACAATACAGATTCTTGTCATTTTTCTATATCTGAAGTTGCATTAAGCTATATAAGCTTTAATTTTGTCATTATATGTAATTCTTAAAGGGACAAGAAACTCAAAAAATGTCCTTCATAATTTAGATAGAACATACAATTTAAAACAGTGATCATTCTCTTGTTATCCTTTGCTGAAGAAACAGCATTGCACTATTGGCAGCTAGCTGAACACATCTAAAATAGCCAATCACAAGAGATAAATGTATGCAGGCACCAATCACCAACTAGCTCCCACTAGTGTTGGGCATGTGCATACAATTTAAAACAGTGATAATTCTCTTGTTATCCTTTGCTGAAGAAACAGCATTGCACTATTGGCAGCTAGCTGAACACATCTAAAATAGCCAATCACAAGAGACAAATGTATGCAGGCACCAATCACCAACTAGCTCCCACTAGTGTTGGGCATGTGCATATTCATTTTCAAAAATGGATACCAACACAACAAAGCAAATTTGAAAAAAGTGATTTTAAAAGTATTTTAAAATTGCATGCTCTATCTGATCCTTGCAAGTTTATTTTTGAATTTCCTATGCCTTTAAACTTATTCTTTTATTTATACATCTTATTTTTGAGCACTGCATTTTTGGCAAAAGTAAAAAGTTTGCTTAAAGGTACAGTAACTAGTACTACTAGAATATTTACTATACTGAAAGTGTCTATTCTTCAAGGGACATGAAACACATTTTTTTTCATTAATGATTAAGATAGAGCATGCACGTTCAACATTTATCCAATTTAATTATTTTATCTAATTTGCTTCTATTTCTTGTAATCATTTGTTGAAAAGCATACCCACAGGTAGGCTGAGGCTCAGACACAGGAAGGGAGCGAGTAGATGATTATTGGCTACACATATCTGCCTTTTCTCATTGGCTTTTAACAATGTGTTAAGCTAGTTCCCGAAAAACAAAACATGTAAAAGAAAATAAAGGGTTTTCTTTCTTATTATTTTGTTACGGACGTTTTAATTTTCAGTATAGCAAATAATAACAAAAATATAATTTTTGTTGCTTTCTTTGATTCTTTCAAAGAGGAATGTGCATGTCTAATAAACAGTTTAGTTATGCATTTTGAAACAACTTCACATTATGCTTTCATCATTTATTTTGCCCCCTTTTCATATAATTTAACACTAAAAATTGTGGCTACTTCTGAGAATAAAAACCCCCCACAATGCAGACTTCTCAATGCTAACCCCGCTACATAAATCCAAAAAGCAACCAGTAATTTATATTCCTTATATCTTAGCATTTATTTAAAGACTGTAGAATCTAGAATTGTTATTGTTTAAAAAGATACATATTACCTTTTTTACCCATTCCCCAGTTTTGAATAACCAACACAGTTAAATTAAAGGCACAGTCTTCACTAAAAAAAATTATTGTTTAAAAGGGTAGATAATGCATTACTACCCATTCCCCAGCTTTGCACAACCAATATTTTTATATTAATATACTTTATAACATTTAAACCTCTAAATTTCTGCCTGTTTCTAAGCAACTAAAGGCAGCCTCTTATCACATGCTTTGTTATTAGCTTTTAACAACAAGAGACTGTTAGTTAATTTGGGTTATATAGATTATATTGTGTTCACGCCCAAGGAGTTATTTAAGTTTGCACACTACAGTACTAAATTCAAGTCAATAGATAATAAATAAAAAGTCATGTGATCAGGGGGCTGTCAGAAGATGCTTAGATACAAGGTAATCACAGAGGTAAAAAATATATTAATATAACTGTGTGAGTTATGCAAAACTGGGGAATGGGTAATGAAGGAATGATCTATCTTTTAAAAGAATATAAATTCTATTGTAAACTGTCCCTTTAATATACTTTTTAGCTCTGTGATTACCCTGTATCTAAGCCTCTGCAGACTACCGTCTTATCTCAGTTATTTTGACAGACTTGCATTTTTGCCAATCAGTGCTTACTCATAAATAACACCACAGTAGAGAGCACAGCGTTTTCTATATCGCATACATGAACTAGGGCTGTCTAGCTGTGAAAAACTGTCAAAATGCATTGAGAGAAGAAGCGGCCTTTAAGGACTTAGAAATTAACATATGATCCTACATAGGTTTAGCTTTCAACAAAGAATACTAATGAACAAAACAAATCTGACGATAAAGTGCATTGGAAAGTTGTTTAAAATTGCATGCCCTATCTGAATTATGAAAGTTTAATTTTGACTAGATTGTAGCTTTAAGTCAGTATAAAACGCAAGTATTGTGTTGCCAACAAACTATCCACATATATACATCCTGTGCATTTTGTGCCTATAGCATGGCACTTCTTACTCCTGTTAAATATTTTTCATTTTTTGGCTCAAATATAAAATACCATAGACTAATAAAGAGTGCGCCCAATGTGCCCTTATTTCCTTTTGGCGAGATTACGAGTTTTGTCGGTAAAGCTGTGTGTTGCTAACGCTTAGTTTATGCTCACCACTCACCTGAAAACAACGCTGGTAAGTGAGCGGAGAGCAACATTTAGCTCCACATCTCACCTCAATACCAGCGCTGCTTACGGTAGCGGTGAGCTGGCTAAACGTGCTCGTGCACGATTTCCCCATAGGAATCAATGGGGCAGAATCGGCTGAAAAAAAAACTAACACCTGCAAAAAAGCAGTGTTCAGCTCCTAATGCAGCCCCATTGATTCCTATGAGGAAAGTAAATTTATGTCTACACCTAACATGAACCCAGAGTCTAAACACCCCTAATCTTACACTTATTAACCCCTAATCTGCTGCCCCCAACATCGGCGACACCTACATAATATTATTAACCCCTAATCTGCCGCTCTGGACACCGCCGCCACCTACATTATACTTATATATATATTATTTGCTGCCCCCAACATCGCCGACATCTACATTATATTTATTAACCCCTAATCTGCCCCCCCAACGTCGCAGCAACTATATTAAATTATTAACCCCTAATCTGCCGCCGCCAACGTCACCACCACTATAATAAAGTTATTAACCCCTTAAACTAAGTCTAACCCTAACACCCCCTAACTTAAATATAATATAAATAAATCTAAATAAAATAACTACAATTAAATAAATTATTCCTATTTTAAACTAAATACTTACCTATAAAATAAACCCTAAGCTAGCTACAATATAACTAATAGTTACATTGTATCTATCTTTGGGTTTATTTTTATTTTACAGGCAGGTTTGTATTTATTTTAACTAGGTAGAATAGTTATTAAATAGTTATTAACTATTTAATAACTACCTAGTTAAAATAAAGACAAATTTACCTGTAAAATAAAACCTAAGCAAAATTACAATTATACCTAACACTACACTATTATTAAATAATTTCCCTAAATTAAATACAATTAACTACAATTAAATTAAATAAACTAAAGTACGGAAAAAACCAAACACTAAATTACAGAAAAAAATAAAATAATTACAAGAATTTTAAACTAATTACACCTAAGCTAATCCCCCTAATAAAATAAAAAAGCCCCCCAAAATAATAAAAATCCCTACCCTATACTAAATTACAAATAGCCCTTAAAAGGGCTTTTTGCGGGGCATTGTCCCAAAGTAATCAGCTCTTTTACCTGTAAAAAAAAATACAATCCCCCCAACATTAAAACCCACCACCCACACAACTAACCCTACTCTAAAGCCCACCCAATCCCCCCTTAAAAAAAACTAACACTAACCCCTTGAAGATCACCCTACCTTGAGACGTTTTCACCCAGCCAGGCACAAGTGGTCCTCCAGAGGGGCAGAAGTCTTTATCCGATCCGGGCAGAAGAGGACCTCCAGATGGGCAGAAGTCTTCATCCAGGTGGCATATTCTATCTTCATCCATCCGGAGCGGAGCGGGTCCATCTTCAAACCAGCTGACGCGGAGCATCCTCTTCTTCCGACGACTCCAGACGAATGAAGGTTCCTTTAAATAATGTCATCCAAGATGGCGTCCCTTGAATTACGATTGGCTGATAGGATTCTATCAGCCAATCAGAATTAAGGTAGGAAAAATCCTATTGGCTGATCCAATCAGCCAATAGAATTGAAGTTCAATCCTATTGGATGATCCAATCAGCCAATAGGATTGAACTCGCATTCTATTGGCTGTTCCAGCCAATAGAATGCAAGCTCCAGCCAATAGAATGCAAGCTCAATTCTATTGGCTGATTGGATCAGCCAATATGATTTTTCCTATCTTAATTCCAATTGGCTGATAGAAACCTATCAGCCAATCGGAATTCAAGGGATGCCATCTTGGATGACGTCATTTAAAGGAACCTTCATTCGTCGGGAGTCGTCGGAAGAAGAGGATGCTCCATGTCGGCTGGCTTGAAGATGGACCCACTCCGCTCCGGATGGATGGATGAAGATAGAAGATGCCACCTGGATGAAGACTTCTGGCCGTCTGGAGGTCCTCTTCTGCCCGGATCGGATGAAGACTTCTGCCCCTCTGGAGGACAACTTTTTAGTTTATAGTCTCTATCCTTTGAGACTCTTCTATATATTTTGGAGTACCTGTGTTCCTGTGTCCTTGTGTTCCAGTGACTGTGTTACCATCATATCAGTAACCTGGTTTGCTGCTAAATATCCAGCTTGTGCCTAATAGCACTATCTGAGTGCTCTTCACAAATGTGAGTATACTGAATGAGAATCTACACTGATATCTTTTTGGTCTATTACTGGTACACACAGGCGCCCTGTTTTGTCTTATCTTCTCCAGATTTGATGTCATTTTGTTTCTGCAATCAGTGAGCTGGGTTGCTGTCAAACATCCAGCCTGTTTCCAATAGCACTGTCTGAGTGCTCTTTGCAAATGTGAGTACCCTGATTAGGGCTCTTTAAAAATTATCATTTGGTTATCTACTGGTACACACAGGTGCCTCTATTGTTTCTTTCATCTTCCAAAATGAGCAAAGTAATTACAAAACAAACAACAGTATTGGTGCACATCCAAACAAATGAGACCACATATTATAAATGCATCAAAAAATTGCCTGCAAAAAACTTTTTACTTTTAAATAAAATTGGGATATTAGTCACACAATATGGCCATATTCTGCTCAGCCAGTCACCACTTACAAGGTGTCCCAAGATAGACTGGTCCTAACACTATAAAGTTGAACCTTACTGGGCTGAATCATTCAATTCTAATATACCAATACAGAATTCCAACACTGCAGTACTATTCCTCAAATCAAGACTGCACAGAATGAGACTCCCTGGCTTTATATATATAACTCAATTACATAGTCTGGAACACACCTGAGCAGGGTGGTGTGATTTAACCAAAGGGATTTGGTCAGTCTCTCTTAAATTTAAGAAATGCAACAAGGGGGTTTGGCTAAGCACACCTTAATTGTTTGGATGTGCCCCAATACTGTTGTTTGTCTTGAATATACTTTATACAAGTGTGATGACAATGGCTAGCTTTGTCAGCTGCAGACTCAAGCATATTTGTGGTAGGGGTTTGGCTATGGACAAAACAATTAAAGCAAAGAAGATTGTTAATGTTTTTAAAAAATGTTTAGACTTGGCAGATGTTCTATAGCAAGACAACAGAAGTATTTTGTGCAAGATATTTACTGCCCCTTTAGGGCCAGAAAATGAGTGGCACACTAACAGTTACACACAAGAAAAAAGGGCTTTATTGTGGCTGTTTGTGCTCATCAGGTGTAACACTCTTAATGCAAGTGGAAAGCAAATGCTATCGCGTGGCCTCAGAGATCTGGTTAACTATTTAGTGCAACAAAAAAGTGTCACAAAACACATCAAAAATACATTACCAAGTACAGTTCCTCTCATAATGACACTGTCTAATAAAAAATTATAGCACAAAAAAGTTATAAGGGTTCAAAGATATAAGGTCTCGGGTGTTAGAAAAAAAAAGGCGGGCAAATGTCTAAAGATGTATATATATATGTACATTTGTATTTATGTATTTATTTACAGTCATATATAAACATATAAACACATAAATACATATGTATACATATATATACAAGTAAATGGAAAAATTAAAAGTAGATTATTTATGCAATATATGTATATATATATATATATATATATATATATATATATATATATATGTACATTTGTATTTATGTATTTATTTACAGTCATATATAAACATATAAACACATAAATACATATGTATACATATATATACAAGTAGATGGAAAAATTAAAAGTAGATTATTTATGCAATATATGTATATATATGTATATATATATATGTATATATATGTGTATATATATATATATATATATATATATGTACATTTGTATTTATGTATTTATTTACAGTCATATATAAACATATAAACACATAAATACATATGTATACATATATATATACAAGTAGATGGAAAATTTAAAAGTAGATTATTTATGCAATATTCATATTTAATAAAGTGTTATACTGTGTATTTACTGTAAATATGTATTTAAACAGATATTCCCATATATGGGCTAGATTAGGAGTGGAGCGCAAATGATTGCATCCAAGCGATAAGCAGTTTATCACGAGGGTTTTGTGCTAATTGAGCTTACTACTTGAATTACGAGTTGAAAGTAAACATGATTGTAGAGCTCTGGTTAACTCTTTCGTAAAACATCACAGTTGCATAAAATACATCAAAAATACATTGCAGAGTATAGTTACACTCATAATAACACTATCTAATACAAATATTGCACCCAAAAGTTATAAAGACTTAAAGATATCAGGTCTCAGGTGTTAGAAAAAAAAGGCAGGCAAAGGGTTTTAACATTGAGATACATACATATACTGTACATCTCTAAAGATAGATATGTATGTATGTATGTGTATATATATATATGTGTGTGTGTGTGTACATACTGTATGTATTTATGTATTTATATGCATATATATTTATTATATATTTTACAGAAATATGTACACATATAAACACATAAATGAAAACATGTTAAAGCATATTTATGCAATATTCATATTTAATAAAGCTTTTAACTATGTATTTACTGAAAATATTTTACAATCCAACTTTTAAGATTATTTAATTGAATTAATAGGATGAATTTTAAAGACTAAAAGCTTGAAATGTATTTAGATATTTCTTGTTGAACTCCATTTATTTACCAAGCAGCCAAGAATGCTTTGGAGTTTTTACATTGAAAGTTCATTGATGAGAATCTTCTTACTGAAAATTAGAGATGTGCATTCGGGTTTCAGATGAATAACAAATTCATCAAGCTGTTTGATACACGAACAGCTAAATACATTTTTTTAAAAATGGACAAAGAACAAATGATTGTTTGACCAAATCAATGAATTCATTAATGCATACCATTTGGTGACATAAACAAGTTCCAGGAAGGGGTTAAAGAGTTATATTGGCTAATCAGCTCCTTTATTTGTAATGAAGTAAAAGGGGTCTTAAAATTCATTTTTCCATCATCACCTGTCCAATCCAGCCATTGTATTACTAATTAATGATTTTTGGGACAGCCAGTAAGGCATTAAGGACTCGATTTATCAAAGCCCCTACGGCTGCAAGTTCTCACAAGAACCTGCTCGTCGTATTTAACAAGCAGTGGTCATCAGAACGCTGCTTTCCTAACCTCTAGTCTGACCAAGGAGACTAACAGCTCCTGCCCGGCACCCGCGCATGACTAGGTGTGAGCGGGCAGGGGGCGGGATTGCATGCAAGCGCAAAATAGCGCTCATGTGCAATGATAATTTCCTCCGGGGAAATTCACCCCACCAGAGAAGAGCTGAGCGTACAGGGGCACGTATATGCACCCCTGTCCGCCTCAGCTTTGATAAATCGAGCCCTTAATGTTGGATTTTAGTCATACAGGCTTGTCTAATCAAGTCTTAACCTAGTATATGGAAGTGGGAGACTCAGACATTTTTAATCATTTTGACTAGAGCTTTTGGAACATGTAGATGTGTGACTTCTGTGTCTCTGTGAGCTAGTCATTGTTTGACTCAAATGTAATTAGAGATTTGTAGAGTTGTATGTT
Source organism: Bombina bombina (assembly GCF_027579735.1). NCBI lineage: Eukaryota > Metazoa > Chordata > Amphibia > Anura > Bombinatoridae > Bombina > Bombina bombina. The sequence goes on along the minus strand of NC_069503.1, from coordinate 415,644,880 downwards.
CTGTTAACAGTTAACAGTGTTTAAATTGTTCAAATCCTATAGTGTAAGATTTTTGTTAATGTTAGTTGTCTTTATTTGCTGTTCCTATTGAAAATTATGGTAACAAATCCAAATCTAATATTTATCCAAAAGGAATTCCCACATGGACAAAACTCAGCAGAACCAAAAGTTTGGGCAAAAACAAAATTAATCTATCAGACAAAACAAAATTTTCACCAGCTCACATGTTTACTGAAAATTATGAAGCAGCAGAAGAGGAGTTAAAATAAAGTTGTTGAGGGTGATTGAAAGGACTTGGGGTTAATGTTCAAGAGATAACTAATAGTTGTTTTGGCAGTGCGCCCCATAGAAGTCTATAGGGAGATATCTGAAGTCTTGAAGTTAGCGCTCTTGAGTTTTTTAACTCTAGTGCTAACTTTTTACGTTCAACATTTAATTTGTGTGTAAATAAAGCCATGCTTATTTTTTGCTCTGAGTACAGTTAGCGCACAAGCAGAAAATAAAATGTGCTTCACTTATAATCTGTCTTATAACATTCAAACATTTTGTGTCAATTTATGAATATATTTATATTTGCATTTTAATGTAAATAGTTACTAAGTTAGTGAAAATTTTCAATAGCATAATAAATAGATTTCAGAGATATCCTTTAGGGGAAAGATTGTTAATGAATCTACGGTGTAATATATGCTTAATGCTATTAAGCATATATTAAGTAGACATACTAATCATGGAGTGGTAATTCCCTTTCACCTAGATTCCGAGTTTTGCGTTACAGTGCGTTACGGATTTTAACGCTGAAAAATTGGCCATTACACTGGAATGGCCAGGAACACATATTACGAATCGTGTCGGTAAAGCTATACCGCAAGCATTTTAGCCTGTAACACAACTTCCATGCCGCACTCAAAAAATGATGTTTTTGTCTGGGATTTTCATAGCGCCGGTATTACAGGTTGTGCGGCCCGGCTAAAATGCTTTTGTTATAGCCTATACCGACATGATCCATACCGCGATCTCAGACCAGTAGTTATGGATTTTGTAAAACGAAAATGTTTCACAAAAATCATAACTAAACTGTTATAAAGTACACTAACACCCATAAATTACCTATTTACCCTAAAACCGCCACCCTCCCGCATCGCAAACACTATATTAAAGTTATTAACCCCTAATCTGCCACCCACCCACATCACAACTATTAAATAAACATATTAACCCCTAATCTGCCGCCCACCCACATAGCCAACATTATTTAAATATATTAACCCCTAAACTCCCACTCCCGACATCGCCGACACTATAATAAAGTTATTAACCCCTAAACCTCCAGCCTTCCACATCGCCGCCACTAAATAAACCTATTAGCCCCTAAACCTCCAGCCTCCCACATCGCCGCCACTAAGTAAACCTAACAACCCCTAAATCGCAAGCCCCCCCAAACCTAATAAAATATAATAAAAATAAGGCTAACATTAAACTATAAATTAACCTAACATAACTATTCTAATAAAATAAAAAATGACTACCAATTAAAAAATCTAAATTACAAATTTAATAAAACCTAACACTACGAAAAAATAAATAAATCTAAAACTACAGAAAATAATAAACACTAAATTACGAAAAATAAACACTAAGCTTACAAAAAATAATACACGAAATTATCAAAAATATAAACACTTACACCTAATCTAATAGCCCTATAAAAATAAAAAAGCCCCCCAAAATAAAAACACCCCCTAGCCTATAATAAACTACCATTATCCCTTAAAAGGGCCTTTTGTAGGGCATTGCCCTAAGTTAAATAGCTCTTTTACCTGTAAAAAAATACAAAGTCTCCCCAACAGTAAAACCCCGTACCCAACCAACCCCCCAAAATAAAAAAACCTAACTCTAAAAAAAACCCTAAGCTACCTATTTCCCCTAAAGGGACATTTGTATGGGCATTGTCCTTAAAAGGGCATTCAGCTCTTTTTCATTGCTGATTCAAAATGGTGTACCTTGCATTCCTATTGGCTTATTTGATTCTTCAAATTCAAATCAGCCAATAGGATGAGAGCTTCTGAAATCCTATTGGCAGTTTAAAACTGCCAATAGGATGAGAGCTACTGAAATCCTATTGGCTGATTTGAACAGCCAATAGGATTTCAGTAGCTCTCATCCTATTGGCTGATTTGAAAAGGGTGTAAGTATGTTTAAAAGTAACTTTTTTTTTCCCCATAGACATCAATGGAGTATTGTAACAGAGATTTATCATTCCGCACTTCAGGTGTTAGGTTTTTTCTAACACTCTCTCCACATTGATGTCTATGAGGGAAAGCATGCCTGAGCACGTCAAATCAGTCCTTGTCTTTTGTGCGGTATGGAGCTTAACGCCACCATATCGCACGCACAAGGAGGCTTTTCAGTAACTCATAATGGCAGCGATATGGAGAGTGAAATAACGTAACTGTTTTGGCATAAGTTTTGCACCCTGTTTAGCGCAAAGCTCGTAATCTAGGCGTTTACAAAAATTGCCCATGTTGTTTGAGAGGTAATATTGATTCTTTCGTAGCACTATATAAATTGTCATATTAATCTATATCTTGTCTTCAGGTAACTATTATCCAAGAATATGCTATTAAACTAGACACAAAATGCCATATTTCATTGAGTCAATTAAATCAAATGCTTAATAGTTCTGCAGTACAAGAAAAGGTGAATGACTGCAGCCTATGGTGTAAATCAAGTGTACTGGAACTTGTAAACATTTTTTAATTCCTTCAAAGGTCTAAGGAAAAAAAACAGTGCCAAGTAAAACCAAAATAGCAAAGTGAAAAAGTCTGTACATGAAACTGAGAGACAAGGTGAAAGATGAAATTAGAAAACTTTATTTAACTAAATGATGAAATAGCTGCCTCTCACAGGACAAGTCACAAATAATTAGTCATGCAGAATTCTCTGTGCATTGGTTTCTAAGGCCTAGATTTAGAGTTTGGCGGTAGCCGTGAAAACCAGCGTTAGAGGCTCCTAATGCTGGTTTTAGGCTACCGCCGGTATTTGGAGTCAGCCAGGAAAGGGTCTAACGCTCACTTTTCAGCCGCGACTTTTCCATACCGCAGATCCCCTTACGTCAATTGCGTATCCTATCTTTTCAATGGGATCTTTCTAACTCCGGTATTTAGAGTCGTGACTGAAGTGAGCGTTAGAAATCTAACGACAAAACTCCAGCCGCAGAAAAAAGTCAGTAAATAAGAGCTTTCTGGGCTAACGCCGGTTTATAAAGCTCTTAACTACTGTGCTCTAAAGTACACTAACACCCATAAACTACCTATGTACCCCTAAACCAAGGTCCCCCCACATCGCCGCCACTCGATTAAATTTTTTTAACCCCTAATCTGCCAACCGCCACCTACGTTATACTTATGTACCCCTAATCTGCTGCCCCTAACACCGCCGACCCCTATATTATATTTATTAACCACTAACCTGCCCCCCACAACGTCGCCGCCAGCTACCTACAATAATTAACCCCTAATCTGCCGACCGCAAAGAGCCGCCACCTACATTATAGCTATGTACCCCTAATCTGCTGCCCCTAACACCGCTGACCCCTATATTATATTTATTAACCCCTAATCTGCCCCCTCAACGTCGCCGACACCTGCCTACACTTATTAACCCCTAATCTGCTGAGCGGACCGCACCGCTACTATAATAAAGTTGTTAACCCCTAATCCGCCTCACTCCCGCCTCAAAAACCCTATAATAAATAGTATTAACCCCTAATCTGCCCTCCCTAACATCGCCGACACCTAACTTCAATTATTAACCCCTAATCTGCCGACCTAATCTTGCCGCTACTGTAATAAATGGATTAACCCCTAAAGCTAAGTCTAACACTAACACCCCCCTAAGTTAAATATAATTTAAATCTAACGAAATAAATTAACTCTTATTAAATAAATTATACCTATTTAAAGCTAAATACTTACCTGTAAAATAAACCCTAATATAGCTACAATATAAATTATAATTATATTATAGCTATTTTAGGATTTATATTTATTTTACAGGTAACTTTGTATTTATTTTAACCAGGTACAATAGCTATTAAATAGTTAAGAACTATTTAATAGCTAAAATAGTTAAAATAATTACAAAATTACCTGTAAAATAAATCCTAACCTAAGTTACAATTAAACTTAACACTACACTATCAATAAATAAATTAAATAAAATACCTATAATTATCTACAATTAAACCTAACACTACACTATCAATAAATTAATTAAATACAATTCCTACAAATAAATACAATTAAATAAACTAACTAAAGTACAAAAATAAAAAAGAACTAAGTTACAAAAAATAAAAAAATATTTACAAACATTAGAAAAATATTACAACAATTTTAAACTAATTACACCTACTCTAAGCCCTCTAATAAAATAACAAAGCCCCCCAAAATAAAAAAATGCCCTACCCTATTCTAAATTACAAAAGTTCAAAGCTCTTTTACCTTACCAGCCCTGAACAGGGCCCTTTGCGGGGCATGCCCCAAGAAATTCAGCTCTTTTGCCTGTAAAAAAAAACATACAATACCCCCACCAACATTACAACCCACCACCCACATACCCCTAATCTAACCCAAACACCCCTTAAATAAACCTAATACTAAGCCCCTGAAGATCTTCCTACCTTGTCTTCACCTCACCGGGTATCACACCGATCCGTCCTGGCTCCGATATCTTCATCCAACCCAAGAGGGGGCTAGACATCCATCATCTGACGGCTGAAGAAGTCCAGAAGAGGGTCCAAAGTCTTCATCCTATCCGGGAAGAAGAGTAGATCCGGACCGGCAGCCATCTTCTTCCAAGCGGCATCTTCTATCTTCATCCGATGAGGACCGGCTCCATCTTGAAGACCTCCATCGCGGATCCATCCTTCTTCTCCGACGACTTCCCGACGAATGACGGTTCCTTTAAGGGACGTCATCCATGATAGCGTCCCTCGAATTCCGATTGGCTGATAGGATTCTATCAGCCAATCGGAATTAAGGTAGGAAAATTCTGATTGGCTGATGGAATCAGCCAATCAGAATCAAGTTCAATCCGATTGGCTGATTCAATCAGCCAATCAGATTGAGCTCGCATTCTATTGGCTGATCGGAACAGCCAATAGAATGCGAGCTCAACCTGATTGGCTGACATATATTTATGTATAGCTGATCATACAGTAGTTATGCTCACAGGCTGAATCCCAGAATTAAAGGGACAGTCTACACCAGAAGTTTTAAAAGATAGATAATCCCTTTATTACCTATTTCCCAGTTTTGCATAACCAACACAGTTATAATAATATACTTTTAACCTCTGTGATTATCTTGCATCTAAGCCTCTGCAAACTGCCCCTTTTTTCAGTTCTTTTGACAGACTTGCAGTCTAGCCAATCAGTGCCTGCTCCCAGATTACTTCACGTGCACGAGCACAGTGTTATCTATATGAAATATGTGAACTAACACCCTCTAGTGGTGAAAAACTGTTAAAATGCAATCTGAAAGAGGTGGGCTTCAAGGTCTAAGAAATTAGCATATGAACCTCCTAGGTTACGCTTTCAACTAAGAATACCAAGAGAACAAAGCAAAATTGGTGATAAAACTAAATTGGAAAATTGTTTAAAATGATATGCTCTATTTGAATCATGAAAGTTTATTCTGGCCTAGACTGTCCCTTTAATAGTAGACACGGATACACTTTCAAAATCCTAACAAAACTTCAATTGTCAAATGTCATATTTTAAAATATCCACTTTTTCATTCAATCATTTTCTCTTCTTATATGCATTGTTTAATTTGCCTTCCATTTCTTGCTTTTTATGCAATATAGAGATAAAAGGAACATGAAACCCAACATTTTTCTTTCATGATTCAGATGGGAATACAATTTTAAACAGCATTTCAATTTACTTCTGTTATTTAATTTGCTTCATTCTTCAGATATTGATTATTGAAGAAATAGCAATTCTCATGAGTAAACTAATCAGATGAGGCATCTATGTGCATCCACCAATCAGCAGCTACTGAGACTATTTTTAACAAAGGATATCAAGAGAATGAAGCAATTTAGATAATAGTTGTACATTTGAAAGTTGTTTGAAATTGCATGTAAATCATGAAAGAAAAAGTGTGGGTTGCATGTCTCTTTTAAGGGATAGTCTAGTCAAAATAAAAATGTCATGATTCAGATAGAGAATGCTATTTTAAGCAACTTTCTAATTTAGTCCTATTATCAATTTTTCTTTCTTCTCTTGGTATCTTTATTTAAAAAAGCAAGAATATAAGATTAGGAGCAGGACCATTTTTGGTTTAAAACGTGGGTAGCGCTTGCTGATTGGTATCTAAAAGTAGCCACCAATCAGCAAGCACTACCAAGATGCTAAACCAAAAATGGACCGGCTACTAAGGTTACATTCTTGCTTTTTCAAATAAAGATATCAAGAGAACTAAGAAAAATTGATAATAGGAGTAAACTAGAAAGTTGCTTAAAATTGCCTGCTCTATCTGAATCATGAGTTTACTTTTGACTTGACTATCCCTTTAAGGGCTAGATTACAAGTGGAGTGCTAAATTAACATGCACTTGTAAACGTTTACGGTGCACGTTAAATAACCAGCCATTTCAAGTGGCTGGTTAATGCCACCGCAAGCTCACGGTATCACTTTGCGCTCAGTGAATTAATGCCACCACAAGCTCACGGTATCACTTTGCGCTCAGTGAATTAACCAAAGGTCAGACCCTTGTTTAATTCCAATAATGTCCCCCAATTGTCCCCAAAATAAAGTAAAGTGTTCCTTTATAAAAAAAAAAAATGAGAATCTTTTTATTAATAAATATAAGTGCACAAATCAGTAATAAGGGGTTAAAGTGAGCGGATGTGGGGTGTTAGAAAAAAAAGGCACTGAAAATTGCCTTTACATTGCAGTTTATGAGGACTGTATTTAAACTTGAAATATATATTTATATGCTTGCATACATACATATTATGTGTTAATGTGTGTATATACATATAAACACATACATATTTATGTATATATTCATATAAATATATTTAAACTTTGCTGCCCATCGCTACATGACTTACCCCCTTTGCTGCACTAGGTTCTCTGCCATGACTATCGCATGTGAACGAGGCACCCAATGAAGCCTATGAAAGCACACTCTCGTGAGAGCAAAGCTTCAATTTAACGTGAACACGAGGTCGGGTTCAAATTGTGCTTAACTTCAAATACTAGCGCACATTTGCAATTTTTGCGCTCCACTCGTAATCTGGCCCTAAATAGGTTTGTTTATAATTTCTTTAAGTAGAACATCTAAACATATAAACTGGGGCAGAAATATAATGTGACAAAAAGCATGAGAACTGTTCACAAAGCATCATATATAGAATCTTTATCTAATTTCAAAAGCATGCAAGAAAGATATCCATCAAAAATAAAAAAAAAATATATGTGAAATATATCAAACAAAACCTGAGGAAAATGTTTTAAAAGACAAAAAAATATAGAAGATAGGTTAAACTTTAAACCAGAAGTTGGACATTCAGGAGATATATAAAAAATATTTATCTTTGCAGAATTGTGTAACACTATAAAAGTCTATGTTGATTGAGTTTATTATAATTTACAAATTAAAAACAGTAGCATTATAATGAAAATGATAAGACTTTTGCATATACTTCAGAATGTTTATTGTTTAAATGCACCAATCAATTTCAGAGCTAGAGAAAGTTTAGATATTAATACCGTTATTTAAGCATAAAATTAAACATCTTTGTCCTCATCATTTATACATTCACTTAACAAACTCTCTGTATTAGCTGCTAAATATGGGTTTATTATGCTGTTAATGTTGTAAAAATACATTCTATGAAATTGATTGAATAAAAAAATGTGGCAGTTCAGTGTAAAATGTTATGCTAGTTATAATTAATGCCCAATTTAGGTCCAAATTACAAGTGGAAAGCTATTGATAGAACAGGCTGTGATATCAGTATTACAGGACAGCGATAAAATAAGAGTGTAAATTGATAATACAAATCTGTGGTACAAACTGAATCATCAGAGAAGATTTAGAACTGAGGACATCCCTTTAGAGCCTACTATAATTTTAATGGATATTGCAACCACGTATAAACTACTCATATGCATATTTAATTTGCATATATACCTATTATCTTTAAGCATAAAAACAGGCATTGAAAAAGATCTACAGTACATACAAAATAAATTATTTTAAAAACAACAATAAAATCTGTCTTTGTATTAACCAGATTTGCATTGGTTTGATATGAACATACCTCTTGAAAAACCTCTTAATTATTGTATCTCTTCTACAGCAACCAATTAAGAGCAAGTACTCTATAAATGTTGTAGCATTGTAGCATGTTAGAAAATACATGTAGCATGTAATAATTCTGAATTCTGTATTAAAATGTAATTTCATAACGTAAAATCTGGAATAGCCAAATATTCATATGTATATAAAATATTTTATTAAAAGTTGTAAAATATTTTTATTTCAATTTGAAATACATTTTAAAGTATTGTTTTTTCCATTTTCACTGCCAAATATTCTGAACTGATATAACAATAAAATAAACCCATGAATAGTATTGCCTCAATATTTATTTGATGTGTGGAAAAAGATTCTTCATGATGAAATACATTATTCTGACTTTTTACCTGGCTGTATAATATAAAAATGTTGTTCATACGCAAAAGGTCTATAATATCAAATGCCTATAAAAATGTAAATTAAAGTTCAGTTCTTCAGAAGCTAGTACATATAATGGAACATTTACAAAGAGAAGTATTGAACTTGGGAAAAAAACATTTTCAAATACAGTCCTTTTAAATATAACAAAATATATTACAATTCTAAATTGGTTAGATTATATGTAGATATTATTTTCTAGGTCAACATCTATTGAATGTGTTTCATTTGGAATAGGTAAGTCATTTTAAATACAGTTTTGAGAGATCATATAAAAGAGTTTATGAATGCTTCAATGGATAAGATTTTTTTTTTTTAAATGGAAGCTTTATATTTCAACATATATGGGAAGAATCTGAATAAATTAATAAATGGATAATTAAGGAATTAAAATGACAAAATAGCTCAACCCCCGGTGACTGAAGCGGTACCTACAGTAATAGATCCCCGTGGCCAACTCTCGCATCTTTCTATAGTTCCTGCGCAGGGGGGGGGGGGGGCGGCCGACCCGCCTGTGCTAAGCATGGAATCTGTTTGTTTGATTAGAGCTGCAGAGGGGAAAAACATGGGGCACCACACTGAGAGCTTACTGGAGACAAGGGACTGCTTGCACCACGAGAGGTACATTTCCAGCTTAGCCACCTTATCTGGGCTCCTACAGCATATTTATCACTGCCCTGAGACTCCCATTGGAGCACACACAGCTATGACGGCTACTCAATTTAGCAGAGGGTACCGCTGGGCTGTTCTACTTTGGAATAGAACTGGAGTTGGTTGATCTTTCTCGCTCTCTGTATCGACATGGACAGCAGAGGGTATATGACTATCCCTATCTGATGTGTATACTGCTATTCATACTAAAAGATCACTGTGTGGACTACTATGAGCCTTTGCTTTTTGCTTTTCTCTTATTCAACGATGACTTGGTTTGATGCTTTGATCGGGAGCCTGCATGCAGAGAATCATGTACTACATTGCTATCATTATACTTTACACTTTCTGTGGGTTAAAAAATATATGCCTTTTTGTACTATGGTTCCCTAGGCTTGTTTCTTTAGCTCCATTATATGCTCCAATATAATCCCCACTTCGATATAATCTCGCAGTCCCCCTTGGGTCTAGTCAGCAGTTGGGATTTTAGTGATCTTATGGAACTGGCAGTTTGCCTTAAGCAGATCTGCACTATTTGTACACCTTGTAGTATGTTATCTCTGGGTCGAAAATGTTTTTACTCCATGTTTCTAAGACGTAATAGGCTTAGCATATTTATATATGGTCAAGAATGGTTAAGCCTTTACAACTTGTTCATTATTGGGACTATATAGGCCCACAGACATTAGCCCTACTATTTAGATAGTCTCTTCATGATCTTTTATTTTACTATAACATGTTATGATACTTTGCTATCTGATTAACTTTATTTCATTAATATAAAACATGAGGGTTATGTTATGCTATATTTATGTTAAAGCGGGTATGTATAGGGGTTGTTATAACTGCATAAATCATATTTATTTATTTTCCTTATGTGACCCTACTATAAGATACCCCAATATTTACCCCTTGCTTATAATAATCTGTGGCCCAAGAGTGGCCAAATATTTTTATTCTATTTTTTTTTTATATGGGGTACTTGTTATTTTTACTTCTGTATATTTTAGGGGGATACATGTTTAACATTAGCAAGTTATTTTTGTTTTGGGCCCAAGAGTGGCCATACTAACATTATTGCTGGTTTGTTTGCATGCCTATACTTCCACATTTTAAACTTGTTGAATCAGGATTATTGGTTGTATTATAATACTAAACTAGTACACTGTACTTTACCTAAATATAGACATCTTGCTGTGTTATAGTTGTTTCAGTACCGTTCCTTAGCTTTAATACAACGCCTAGAGGCCCATAAAGGGTCTGTGAGAGCTTAAAATAGCAATATTTGAGTCTTTACTATATGCTCTGCCAACCGATAGTGGCTTCTAAAATAAAAAATTAAGCTTTGGAGTTTAAGCCATTTTAACATTATTGGCGCTATATGTCTGATAATTTTGGAAGGGTATAGAATTTGAGGTCCTGGGGAGCCCTATAATAACCTAAAAGAGTACAATAAGAGATTAAATACTCCACCCTATTAGTGTACCAGCCAATATTTACCCCCTATCTCTAATTAGCGTCTCTCTTCTATGTATTCCAGGGGGTTGCTTGCTTATATGTATTGGGCTCCAAAGTGACCAAGTTAACCTTCCCCCTAATCTCCGCCCCGCGTTTGCTTTTGATAAATGTGGTCTAAGAGTGACCACCATTTCACATTTGGGGTGCTCCTTATTTCTACCTCTGTTTTAAATATTTTAGGGGGGTTCTTTACCATATAAATACAAAAAAGAAGTTTATTGTGTGGTTTGCACCTTTTCATTTTAAATATTTGTTTATTGAAATATATGAGGCATTGCATTTATAGGTTTTATTAGGTTAGACTTGGTATGCCTTCACTATATAGAAGCCTGGTACATTTTCATGCATACTGGGCAACAGTTTGTATTTATGTATAGATATGTGTAAATATGTTGTTCTGGTCTGAACGCTGACAACCTACTGTGTATGTACATTATTATGACCTCTCGGTCTGTTATGTTAGATGAATGTCTATACTGTGCAAACTATATGTCATGCTTGTTTGTAAACCTCAATAAAAATTATATTAAAAAAAAAATAAAAAAAATGACATAATAGTGAGCACTAATGAGCTGCATGGTTTTAATTTTACCCTACTGTGTCCTACATTCAATAGAATACATTTTGAAACTAACATCTTAAAAAAACAAAAAAACTTTATCAGAACCCCCAAAAAACAAAAAAACAAACACACTCTTTTTGGAACATAGTACTAGTTCTATCACAAAAACATTACAGAACGTGGGCAGCTCTCATGACCAGAAGCAAAATTGATTGCTGTGTAAGGAAGTCTGATTATCTGCCGAATATCAGCTTTGCTTCCAGACATCTAATGCTGTAAAGTATTGAGGATGTATTTAAGAGCATCTGGGATATATCATTTTTGATCTTTGTGGAGCAACTCCCCTGCACTCCGATCTCGACCGTTGAGGCCCTCAGTGGACAGACTCTTAACAACCCCCATCCCCTGGTTATTGGGGTATGCAGTGTGTATGTCCTGCTTTACTATTGCTATGAATCAGCTCCCATACAACAGTAATTGATTTTACTGTACTGGAGATACACTACTTGAAATTATCTGAGCACCTTTATTTTCTTGCTTACCCTTGTGGAGAATCAAAAAGCTAACTGACCAGGAGACCATGGATGCGATTAAGAATTGTGAGGTGCAGATGCTAAGTATCCTTCAACATGACTATGCAGAACTAGAGAAGTATCTGAGCTATGTTATAGCTGCTACTGGTCCTATATTTGCTGCTTCGGAGGGCGAGCCCGCAGAGGGAGATTTGGAGATGGGCACCACTTCAGTGAGCATGCTTGACACTCCCATAATAGTCCAGTCCCCAAATACTGTGGTAGGCGAGATTGGGGCATTTATGCAGCTTGTTAAAGTTTTCTGGGGATCCACGTAAAGCCCTCATAACATACCCCAATGATATAAAAGATTCTGAGTCAGTTAGGAGAGCTGCTGACATAGATGAATCACCGGAACATGCTATTCACCATTTTGGCCCCTCCTTCTTAATTAACTGATAGCTTATGGTCACTTAACATTGCACAACTGAAGAGACACTATGCCTAGGTTTAATTTGGTGACAGTTCTACCAAAAGTAAGTTTATGGTGGAAGAACGCTGAGATTAACACTAAGAAGAGCAAGCAACACTGCAAGGCTTTAACACTACTAGGTCTGCGGCCACTACACAAACAGGCTGTATCTTCAAGATGAAGGAAAAACAGCTCGAGAGTATATTTGATTTCTGACAAACCCATTTAAACTGTATAACTTCTTAAGCACTTGTTTGATGAATATATAACTGCTGTATTTTTTTTGTTTAATGCCAGATGAAAGCAACACTCGAGGTTAATTTCAATACTATAGGATCGCCTTCACATACATGAACATTGAGGTTGTTCTTGTCAGTTAACCCTATCATTACCCAATATCTGAAAGCAGGCGAAGGTTACTGCTTATCTTTAATGTGTCAATCAGTTGAGTGGAGAGGGACTACTGTGAAGGCAACTCCATAGACCTGGTCTTCACTAATCTCTGTGCTGTTTCCACCTTCCTTAACTTCCCCTTTCCTCTCTCTGACCACCATCTACTAACTTTCTCTCTTACTCTACCTGCTACATCTTTGCAAGCCCCCAAGAAACTTATAGGAATTTAAAAGAATTGGATCTCACAGACTTTTCCACGCAACTGAATCCTCTGCTCAATGACATTTCATCCCTCTCTTGCCCAAAACTTGTTGCTTTACTGTATAATTTGGAACTAAAATCTGCACTTGACAAAGTTGCACCCTCCACTGTTCATCGTACATCAATCACTCAATGGCAACCATGGCACACCAAACAGACCAGATATCTTCAGCGATGTTCACGGGCTGCTGAATGGCACCTGTGCTGATTTCCAGCATTATAAATTCATCCTTAAGTCCTACAACTCTGCACTCAGCCTGGCCAAACAACTCTATTTTTCCTCCCTTGTGTCATCTCATGCATCCAACCTCAGAAAGCTGTTCTCAACCTTTAACTCCCTTCTACATCCACCTGCACCCCTGCCCACTAACAACCTCTCTGATCAGATTATTGCTGATCACTTCAAAAATAAAATTGACACCATTAGAAAAGAGATCTGTATCTCGGACCCTTCAAACACAGCAATCTTACCCACCCCTTCTATTAACAAAACTCTATGCTACTTCCCCCCTGTAACAGAGGAAGAAGTCTCTGAACTCCTATCCTTGACTCATCACACAACCTGCCCACTTGACCCTATTCCTTCATAACTTCTTCACTCTCTCTCTGCTTCACTAACCCCTACCCTATCTCATCTATTTCACCAATCTCTCACCACTGGCACATTTCTGGATAAATTCAAGCATGCGTCACTCATACCAATCCTAAAAATGCCCTCGCTTGACCCCTCCACACCTTCTAACTATCGACCGGTCTCCTTACTTCCCTTTGCTTCAAAAAATGACTGGTCTAAATCGGCTTATTCAATTTCTCAAATTACCTGTTATCAGCTAAAGCAAAAGGCCACTACTCCTTACTAATTCTTCTTGACCTATCCACTGCTTTTGACACAGTCGACCATCCTCTCCTCCTAAAAATACTACATTAATTTGGCATCCGAGACACAGCCCTCTCCTGGTTTGCCTCATATCTTTCAAACCACTCGTTTTCAGTTTCCTTTAACAACATATCTTGCAATCCTATGCCTCTCTCAGTTGTAGTTCTGCAAGACTCTGTCTTGGGTAACTTGCTTTTCTCTCTCTATACATCCTTCCTTGGAAAACTTATAGCCTCCTTTGGATTCCAGTACCACTTATATGCTGATGATACCCAAATCTATCTTTCCTCTCCTGATATCTCTTCCTCTTTACTCAACGAAATTTCCAACTGCCTCTCTGCAATTTACTCAAGGATGTCTTCACACTACCTCCAACTCAATCCGTCCAAAACTGAGCTGCTTCTTATTCCCCCCTCTTCGAGACATCTAACATCTGACATTTCTCTGACAGTTGGAGACTCTATTCTCAACACCTCACCTCAAGTCCGCTGTCTTGGGGTCACACTAAACACAGAGCTCACATTCAACCAACATATACAAGTGCTTACCAAATCCTGCCATTCACACCTACGCAACATTTCCAGAATCCGTCCCTTCCTTACTCAAAAAACGACAAAAATAATTATTCATTCCCTCATTTTGTCACGCATTGATAATTGCAACCTACCCCTAAATGGCCTTCCAAAACACCGCCTCTCCTCCCTCCAATCTATTATGAATGTTTGTTACATTATCTGTGGGGAGTTGTCTATCTCAGAACAATTATTTTATCAAATTATAAAAATAATTAATTTGATAGGAAAAATATGGTATTTCCTATTACAGGAACAACATATTTAAAATCATCTTGGATCTAGGATTTTAAACTAAACAAACTCAAGTGTTAAAAGTAGCATTTGGCTAACATTCACCACACCTCCATGACTCATAAGATAACAATGTAAATTATATTGGATCATTTGTCCAAAAGAAGGTAACAAGACTTTTGCCAGGAAGAACCCCTGCTGTTTATCAACAGAACAGAGATAACTGTTGTTCCAACTCAAGAGTGGATTCCCATTGTCTAAGATGCCTGCTGGTCTAAGTGACCAACTTAGACACGTCCTAACATAAACAAAGTACAACAATGTATGTTAGGAAAAGAAATACAATTTTTAAATATAAGAAATTAAAGGTTAGAATGGTGTATATAAGTATTGGCACATAAAATTGTGATAAATAATGTCCCACATATCTAAATGTTTAGATAAATTAAATGTGTAAGGAAGGACATGTACAAATGACCAGTATTGCATTATGTGTGTCTAATGATCATATGTTTTTAAATGTACAAATAACTACTTCAAAAATCTGCATTATATGTATATAAAATCACATGTTTTAAATGCATAAATAAGTCAAATAGAAAGGGAAACACATATGTATGTGTGTGTGTTTGTATATATATATATATATATATATATATATATATATATATATATATATATATATATATATATATATATATATATATATATGTGTGTGTGTGTGTATGTGTGATATATATGTATATATATAATTCCTGCAAGAAGCAGGCAACTCACTGGTCTTTTTCATGAAAGATACAAATTTATTTAATTAGATTAATCTAATGAAATAAATTTGTAAATTTGTATCTTTTATGAAAAAGATTAGTGAGTTGCCTGCTTCTTGGAGGAATTAGATATTGTACTAGCAGTGCACCGTGGCATTACTTGTGGTATGACTGTGCAATCCTATCCATGATATTATGTATATATATATATATATATATATATATATATATATATATATATATATATATATATATATATATATATATATATATATATATATATATATATAACACACAGAGAAAACCCAGCACTCACTTACAAGCTCTCAGCTAAGATTTAAAAGCAAAAATGGAAAGGTTAGTCACCGCATCTGGCCAAATGGGACAAGCTCAGGTACCACGTCAAGGTCCTCTCCAATACCTGAGACCCTAAAACAGCCACACAATGCAAGTTTTCAGTTTGTTTGGATTTGAAAGCTTGCATTGTGTGGCTGTTTTAGGGTCTCAGGTATTGGAGAGGACCTTGACGTGGTACCTGAGCTTGTCCCATTTGGCCAGATGCGGTGACTAACCTTTCCATTTTTGCTTTTAAATCTTAGCTGAGAGCTTGTAAGTGAGTGCTGGGTTTTCTCTGTGTGTTGTATTAATTTGTTTTGTAATTTTCCCTATGGTTCTTGCACCCAGACCTGTCTGGGGTTAACTGCTTGTGGCTCTGGGGACAGCACAGCTTCCTGTGAGTGCCAGTGGCACCCAGGGCTGAGCATGTTGCAGGGTCATGGGATGTGTACCCGGTCCGGTATGAGAGTGCAGTTCCCTTCCGTGTTTTATATATATATATATATATATATATATATATATATATATATATATATATATATATATTTGTGTAATCAGAATCACGCATGAAACCCAAATTAATCATTGTTTTCAAAATACTGGAGAACTGTCCCTTCCAGTAATGCATTAAAATATATTGATAAATATATTTGCATGCATGTAAGTAGACATGGATGTATGTAAGCATATGTATATATATATATATATATATATATATATATATATATATATATATATATATATATATATATATATATATATATATATATATATATATATATATATAAGAACTAGGAAAGGGAGGACTCATATCTGCGTCTCACAGCCGCATACAACAACACCGGTAGGATAGAATCATTCTATCCTACCGGTGTTGTTATATGCGGCTGTGAGACGCCAATATGAGTTTTTCTCTTGTCTTGATGAAGGCTTCTACGTAAGCCGAAACGTCGACCTATGACTTACTAATGTTGTTGTCAAAAACAATAAACTGACTTTTATTGCTTATATGTAAATTATACAAATCCTGAGAGTGCCATCCCTTTCCTAGTTCTTATCTACATTTCATTGAGGATTGCACCCAGTTGCTTCATTACATATAGAAGCTGGAGTGCTGGAACACGTGCTAATTGGATCATATATATATATATATATATATATATATATATATATATATATATATATATATATATATATATATATATATATATATATGTAGATGTATGTATATGCATGTATGTATACAGATAAATGAAAGATATGGAGATTGATATATATATATAATTTATCATCCTATATAAAAACCCATACCAACTTTAAAGGACAATGCACAAATGATAAGCCATAAAGACATGAATACTTATTTAAGTATATTTGGTAAATTTATGAAGTTGAGCTCACAAATTAGAAAAATGAATATGTGTATGTCTATGTGTATGTATATGTATTGAACTCACATTGTATTGGCTGATCGGAACAGCCAATAGAATGCAAGTTCAATACGATTGGCTGATTGGATCAGCCAATCGGATTGAACTTGAATCTGATTGGCTGATTCAATCAGCCAATCAGATTTTTCCTACCTTAATTCCGATTGGCTGATAGAATCCTATCAGCCAATCGGAATTTGAGGGACGCCATCTTGGATGACGTCATTTAAAGGAACCTTCATTCGGCGAGTAGGCGTCGGTTGAAGAGGATGGATCTGCGTCGGCTGGAAAGAAGATGGCTCCGCTCCGGATGGATGAAGATAGAAGATGCCGCTTGGATAAAGATGTCTGCCGGTCCGGATGTCCTCTTCTGCCTGGATAGGATGAAGACTTCTGCTGGTCTGGATGTCCTCTTCTGCCCCATCAGATGAAGACTTCGGGCCGGCTGGGTGAAGACGACTCAAGGTAGGGAGATCTTCAGGGGGGTAGTGTTAGGTTTATATAAGGGGGTTTGGGTTATAGTAGTGGCATGTAAGTGGTGGGTTTTAATGTTGGGGGGGTTGTATTTTTTTTTACAGGCAAAAGAGCTGATTACTTTGGGGCATGCCCTGAAAAAAGCCCTTTTAAGGGCTGGTAAAAGAGCTGATTACTTTTTAATTTAGAATAGGGTAGGGACCTTTATTATTTTGGGGGGTTGTTTTATTTTATTAGGGGGCTTAGAGTAGGTGTAATTAGCCTAATATTCTTGTAATCTTTTATTATTTTTTTGTAATTTAATTTAGTTTATTTAATTGTAGTTAATTTATTTAATTAATTTATTGATAGTGTAGTGTTAGGTTTAATTTTAACTTAGGTTAGGATTTATTTTACAGGTCATTTTGTAATTATTTTAACTAGGTAGCTATTAAATAGTAAATAACTATTTAATAGCTATTGTACCTAGTTAAAATAAATACAAAGTTGCCTGTAAAATAAATATAAATCCTAAAATAGCTACAATATAATTATTCATTATATTGTAGCTATATTAGGGTTTATTTTACAGGTAAGCATTTAGTTTTAAATAGGAAGGCTTTAGTTAATAAGATTTAATTTATTTCTTAGATTGGCATTTAACTTAGGGGGGTGTTAGGGTTAGGGATAGACTTAGCTTTAGGGGTTAATACATTTATTATAGTAGCGGCGAGGTCCGGTCGGCAGATTAGGGGTTAATACTTGAAGTTAGGTGGCGGCGATGTTAGGGAGGGCAGATTAGGGGTTAATACTATTTATTCTAGTGTTTGCGAGGCGGGAGTGCGGCGGTTTAGGGGTTAATACATTTATTATAGTGGCGGCAAGGTCCGGTCGGCAGATTAGGGGTTAATAAGTGTAGTTAGATAGCAGCGACGTTGGGGTGGCAGATTAGAGGTTAATAAATGTAAAATAGGGGTCGGCGATGTTAGGGGCAGCAGATTAGGGGTTCATAAGTATAACGAAGGTGGCGGCGAAGTCCGGTCGGCAGATTAGGGGTTAAATTTTTTTATTAGAGTGGCGGTGATGTGGGGGGGCCTCGGTTTAGGGGTACATAGGTAGTTTATTTGTGTTAGTGTATTTTAGAGCACAGTAGTTAGGAGCTTTATATTCCGGCCTTAGCCCATAAAGCTCTTAACTACTGACTTTTTCTGCGGCTGGAGTCTTGTCGGTAGAGGGTCTACCGCTCACTTCTCCCAAGACTCCAAATACTGGCGTTAGGCAGATCCCATTGAAAAGATAGGATACGCAATTGGCGTAAGGGGATCTGCGGGAGCCTGGAATCGCGGTAGGGAAGTGAGCGTTAGACCCTTTCCTGCCTGACTCTAAATACCAGCGGGCAGCCAAAACCAGCGTTAGTACCCCTTAATGCTGCTTTTGATGGCTAACGCAGAACTCTAATTCTAGGCGAAAGTAATCTAAAATATATAACACGTTGGAGACACTGCTGAGATCAGTGATATTTTTCACAGCGATATTGTTTTGTGTAGTAAATTTGGATTTTAAACAACAAAATGATATTGTGCAAACCATCACCTAGATTATGAGTTTTGCGTTAGAGGCTGTGCGGTGCTAACAAGCAGTTTTCCCTCACCGCTCACTTATATGCAGCGCAGGTATTAAGAGTTTTCAGAAACCCGTCGTTAAAAGACAAGAAGTGTTGAGCAAAATTTTGCTCATTACCGCACTCCAATACCAGCGCTGCTTAAGTCAGTGGTGAGCTGTTGTAACATGCTCGTGCAAGATTTCCCCATAGGAATCAATGGGGAGAGCCGGATGAAAAAAAGTCTTTCACCTAGAAAAAAGCAGCGTAAAACTCCTAAATGCAGCCCCATTGATTCCTATTGGGAAATAAAATTTATGTCTACACCTAACACCCTGAACCCCGAGTCTAAACACCCATAATCTTACACTTATTAACCCCTAATCTGCCGCCCCCAACATCGCCAACACCTATATTACACTTATTAACCATTAATGTGCTGCTCCAGTTACCGAAGCCCCCTACATTATACTTATGAACCCCTAATCTGCTGCCCACAACATTGCCGCCACCTACATTATATTTATTAACTCCTAATCTGCTGCCCCCAATGTCGCTGCCACCTACCTACATTTATTAACCCCTAATCTGCCGCCCCCAACGTCGCCGCCACTATAATAAACATATTACCCCCTAAACTGCCACACTCCCGCCTTGCAAACATTAGTTAAATATTATTAACCCCTAATCTGCTGTCCTAACATCGCCGTCACCTACCTACATTTATTTACCCCTAATCTGCTGCCCCCAACATCGCCGCCACTATATTAAAGTAATTAACCCCTAAACCTAAATCTAACCCTAAATCTAACACCCACTAACTTAAATATAATTTAAATAAATCTAAATAAATATTCCTATCATTAACTAAATTATTCCTATTTAAGACTAAATACTTACCTATAAAATAAACCCTAAGATAGCTACAGTATAACTAATAGTTACATTGTAGCTAGCTTAGGGTTTATTTTTATTTTACAGGCAAGTTTGTATTTATTTTGACTAGGTAGAATAGTTACTAAATATTTATTAACTATTTAATAACTACCTAGCTAAAATAAATAAAACTGTACCTGTAAAATAAAACCTAACCTACGTTACACTAACACCTAACACTACACTATAATTAAATAAATTAACTAAATTAAATACAATTACCTAAATTAAATTAAATTAGCTAAAGTACAAAAACCCCCCACTAAATTACTGAAAATAATAAACAAATTACAGAAGTTTAAACTAATTACACCTAATCTAATAGCCCTATTAAAATAAAAAAGCCCCCCCAAAATAAAAAAAAACACTAGCCTAAACTAAACTACCAATAGCCCTTAAAAGGGCCTTTTGCGGGGCATTGCCCCAAAGTAATCAGCTCTTTTACCTGTAAAACAAAATACAAACAACCCCCCCAACAGTAAAACCCACCACCCACACAACCAACCCCCCAAATAAAATACTATTTTAAAAAACCTAACCTCCCCATTGCCCTGAAAAGGGCATTTGGATGGGCATTGCCCTTAAAAGGGCAGTTAGCTCTTTTGCCGCCCAAACCCTAATCTAAAAAATAAAACCCATCCAATACACCCTTAAAAAATCCTAACACTAACCCCCTGAAGATCTACTTACCGGGAGACGTCTTCATCCAAGCCAGGCGAAGTGGTCCTCCAGATGGGCAGAAGTCTTCTTCCAAGCCAGGCGAAGTGGTCCTCCAGACGGGCAGAAGTCTTCATCCAAGCCGGGCAGAAGTGGTCCTCCAGATGGGCAGAATTCTTCATGCAGACGGAATCTTCTATCTTCATCCATCCGGCGTGGAGCGGGTCCATCTTCAAGACATCCGACGTGGAGCATCCTCTTCTAGCGATGACTAAAACTGAATGAAGGTACCTTTAAGTGACGTCATCCAAGATGGTGTCCCTTAGATTCTGATTGGCTGATAGAATTCAGCCAATCGGAATTAAGGTAGAAAAATTGGATTGATTGGAACAGCCAATAGAATGCAAGCTTAATCCTATTGGCTGATTGGATCAGTCAATAGAATTGAACTTCAATCCTATTGGCTGATTGCATTAGCCAATAGGATTTTTTCTACCTTAATTCCGATTGGCTGATAGAATTCTATCAGCCAATCGGAATCTAAGGGACGCCATCTTGGATGACGTCACTTAAAGGTACCTTCATTCGGTTTTAGTCGTCGCCAGAAGAGGATGTCTTGAAGATGGACCCGCTCCGTACCGGATGGATGAAGATAGAAGATGCCGTCTGGATGAAAATTTCTGCCCATCTGGAGGACCACTTCTGTCCGACTTGGATGAAGACTTCTGCCCATCTGGAGGACCACTTCGCCCGGCTTGGATGAAGACGTCTCCCGGTAAGTCGATCTTCAGGGGGTTAGTGTTAGGTTTTTAAGGATGTATTGGGTTTTATTTTTTAGATTAGGGTTTGGGCGGCAAAAGAGCTAACTGCCCTTTTAAGGGCAATGCCCATCCAAATGCCCTTTTCAGGGCAATGGGGAGCTTAGGTTTTTTAAATAGTATTTTATTTGGGGGGTTGGTTGTGTGGGTGGTGGGTTTTACTGTTGGGGGGGTTGTTTGTATTTTGTTTTACAGGTAAAAGAGCTGATTACTTTGGGGCAATGCCCCTCAAAAGGCCCTTTTAAGGGATATTGGTAGTTTAATTTATGCTAGTTTTTTTTATTTTGGGGTCCTTATTTATTTTAATAGGGCTATTAGATAAGGTGTAATTAGTTTAAATTTTTGTAATTTGTTTATTATTTTCAGTAATTTAGTGTTTGTTTTTTGTACTTTAGCTAATTTAATTTAATTTAGGTAATTGTATTTAATTTAGTTAATTTATTTAATTATAGTGTAGAGTTAAGTGTTAGTGTAATTTAGGTTAGGTTTTATTTTACAGGTAAATTTTTATTTATTTTAGCTAGGTAGTTATTAAATAGTTAATAACTATTTAGTAACTATTCTACCTAGTTAAAATAAATACAAACTTGCCTGCAAAATAAAAATAAACCCTAAGCTAGCTACAATGTAACTATTAGTTATATTGTAGCTATCTTAGGGTTTATTTTATAGGTAAGTATTTAGTTTTAAATAGGAATAATTTAGTTAATGATAGGAATATTTATTTAGATTTATTTTAATTATATTTAAGTTAGTGGGTGTTAGGTTTAGGGTTAGACTTAGGTTTAGGGGTTAATTACTTTAATATAGTGGCGGCGACATTGGGGGCGGCAGATTAGGGGTTAATAAATATAGGTAGGTGGCGGCGATGTTAGGGGCGGCAGATTAGGGGTTAATATTATTTAACTAATGTTTTCGAGGCGGGAGTGCGGCAGTTTAGGGGGTAATATGTTTATTATAGTGGCGGCGACGTTGGGGGCGGCAGATTAGGGGTTAATAAGTGTAGGTAGGTGGTGGCGACATTGGGGGTGCAAGATTAGGGGTTAATAAATATAATGTAGGTGTCGGCAATGTTGGGTGCGGCAGATTAGGGGTTAATAAATAGAATGTAGGTGGCGGCGGTGTCCGGAGCGGCAGATTAAGGGTTACATTTTTTATTTTAGTATTTGTGATGCAGGAGGGCCTCGGTTTAGGGGTTAAAATGTAGTTTATGGGTGTTAGTGTACTTTTTATGAGTTTTATGCTACGGCGTTGTAGTTCAAAACTCTTAACTACTGACTTTAAAATGCATTACGGATCTTGACAGGGTAGGGTGTACCGCTCAGTTTTTGGCATCCCAGGACAGACTCGTAATACCGGCACTATGGAAGTCACATAGAAAAAAGACTTTACGAAGTTTACGTAAGTCGTTTTGCGGTAAGGTCAAAGAAGTGTGCGGTGCCCCTAAACCTTCAAGACTCGTAATACCAGTGGGCGTAAAAAAAAAGCGTTAGTACCGCTTAACGCTGCTTTTTCAGCCTAACGCACAACTCATAATTTAGCCGAGTGATTTCTAGAAATTAAACAAGTGATTTTATCTTATTAAATACCATGCTAAATATCTATGTCTTCAACAAAAAGTGACTCTAGCATATCTATACATGATGAAAATGTGCCCTCCCCAAGATCCCCTGTTCATGAAATGGTCCAGGCAGGAACTCTCAAAATCGAAGCCATGAGCCACCTCATGAACAGGCTTGATATTGGGGATGATGTATACACTTATATCAAGGGGTTTAAGGCTAAGGCCAAAGGTTTACTTAAAGATATGTGGGTTGAAGATGGTGAATTATACCAAGTTTTACTGAAGCTTAATAAATGCATGGAATTAAGAGAGAGTGATGAGATAATTTTTTAAAACTTGGCCAATCCTAATGTATTTGAGCTGTAAGATGTCTAGCCAAATGACAGGACAAAACCTACAATTACGACAGCTAAGGGGTGAAAATTATTCATTGCGAGAATTCAAAGAAGCCTTTATTAACGGAAAGTTAGAGAGTCTAGAAGCTAATAAAAAGATTTCTGCCTTAAATGAATATAATCTGAAATTAGTGGCTAAATTAAAAGCTTTAGAAGAAGATTATGAAAAATGCCAAAATGTAAATAAAACTTTAAAAGCTAGATATCGTAGGGCTGAAAAAAAACATGAACAGAAATAAATGAATTAAAGAGACAAATCAGCAGCAATAAGGAGCCTTTGAATAATAATACTAGCGCTGAAATTATTAACTCAATTAAGGACTGGGTCATTAATTAGTTAGTTTCAAAATATAAGGCAGGAGGATAAACAAAAATATGGCCCTAATTCAGACCCAGAGATAACTTCCCCCTTAGGCAGTTACCTAACTATGAAGGGCAAGATAATTATTACACCTCAAAGGAAGAAGGCAGTTACTATAGACGGTCAGAAGGGGGGGCTAGCTTCTCAGACAGTCCATATCAAAATACACGGGTGAAATTTCAGCATAGTAAACATAGGACAGATGGAGGGTGCTCTAACCCAAACAATAGGATCCCAATGAAACCCGGTAATGTACTTAATAAAGTGTATGATACCCCTACGATAATCAAGTTTCTAAGTAAAGCAGTACACCCATCTTCCAAAAGGGGGACCACTTCCATAATTGATGATTTAAAGGCTTATGAAAATGCCTTAGCTGTATTAAATATAAATGATGGGCAATCTAAAATTGAATTTCTACCATGGGTATTTGAGGCTAAACATCATAAATATTTTGCTTCACTAAAAGTGAAAAAAAATCTTGGAGTTAAATACAGCAACAGTGTAAAAGAGAATTTGGTTCATATCGTACAGCAACCGTGGCTAAGACAGCGATATACAATTTGAAATGTGGCACCAATCAGAGCCCAAATGAATTCCTTTCTATACAGAAAGGAGCTTACAGTATAGCTAAAAATTATCCCAAATTTGAGAGCTCAGAATTTGTTAACTTATTTTATGAAGCCCTACCCCCTCATATCAAAGTAAATTTGGCTAGAGACTTTAATGAAAACTGTTCATTAGATTGGCTTATTAGGAAAAGTACAAAATGATATACCATACAGCAAACCAATGACCATGGGGATTAAAAAGAGAGAAAAAGCTGAACCCTAAAGTAGTGGCCGAAACTAGGGTGTCACCTAGCCACCTCAATTTAGAATCCAAAAAGAAGACTTATGCAGAAGTGGCCAGAGAAAACAAGCCTAGCCCACAAGGTTTTGAATCTGCCCCTTCCCCATCAAGGGCTGAGGGAATATACCCAAGATGGGGAGCATGGCCAGATAAATAGGTATCACCAAAGAGAAGAATACCCAGGATAACCAGTCACCCCAGTTAAAGAGTGCACCCCAAGAAAGTAATGCAAGACAATCTGAACCCCAGGGGCAACCACATCAGGATAGAAACAGCGGCCCTGATTCTGAGGGGACCCCATGGTCCAAAAATGATTACTATGGGGTATCAAGAGATAGTCCCAGGGGTAGAGGTAACTTGTGCAATCAAGTCGATCAGCTTAGTACCCAGTTAAATCGGTTGAGCAAACAATTCGCTAATATGAGTCAAGCGTTTACGGCTCAGCAACCGAATAATACTTTTTTAGGGGTACATCCAGTGGTCAACAGTGGGCCACAGGCACAGTCATAAATACTCAGATATTATCTGAGGGGAGAGAAAAACCAAATGAGATAATGAATGTTAAAAATGATACTAATCAAATTCTCTCCCTACAGCCACAGCAACAAAAGGCCTGAATGTGATGACAGGTGTCCCCAGTCTGGAAGTATTAATGACTTTCCTATTTTTCAGTTGTCCCTAAGCATTATTCCTACAGATGAGCACGCAGAACAATCCCTACAGGAGGAAGTAACCCCTAACTGCAGTGCAGTATGTAGGCAACCCCTTATCCCTATTACAGATTAGGCGGTCGATAAGGATTGTGCTGCGTCAGGTGATGTAATGAATCCAAGTAAACCGTAGCAAAGTCCACTAATGTTTAAACATGATAACTTTACGTGTGAAATGGTAGAAACTGCAGGTAGATATTATGTATCAACTGAGATCCAGGATTCTGTTACTAACCCTATCATGGGATTAATTGATACTGGATTTCAGGCAACTATTCTATCCCACAGGTACTACACACAGCTAGATGAGCTAATGCCCCACAAACCTAAGCTAAGGGAATTTTATGGTTCACTAATAGGTGTTGGGGAGCGATTCCCTCGAAGTTTGAGGTATGGCATGGTTAAAGCTAAATCTGGGGAACAGGGTCATAAAACACCTTGGCTCTACTTCAGTTTAGACGGAGTGAAATTCCAGGTAGCAAATGATCTAAATACATAGTTAACATCAGCTTCAGAGCAGCAAAGCATTACTAGGATGCTAACTGAGTAATCAGGTGAGTCAATGACAAGAGACACATGTTTATAACCCCTATCACCAGCTAGCTCCCAGTAGAAAATGTACATAACATTTTCAACAAAGTATAGCAAGAAAACAGAAGTTAATTTAAAAGGACAGTCAACTCCAAAATATGTATTGTATAAAAAGATAGATAATCCCTTTATTACGTATTCCCCAGTTTTGCATAACCAACATGGTTATATTTATATACTTTTTACTGCTGTGATTACCTTGTATCTAAGCATCTTCTGACAGCCTCCTGATCACATGACTTTTTATTTATTATCTATTGACTTGCATTTTAGCCCTTTAGTGCAGTGTCAGCCGCAACTCCACAGGCGTAAGCACAATATTATCTATATGGCCCACATGGATTAGCAGTTTCTTGTTGTGAAAAGCTAATAAAAAAAGCATGTGATAAGAGGCTGTCTGTAGTGGCTTAGAAACAGGCAGAAATTTAGAGGTTTAAATGTTATAAAGTATATT
The DNA here is from genome assembly GCF_027579735.1 of Bombina bombina. Classification (NCBI taxonomy): domain Eukaryota; kingdom Metazoa; phylum Chordata; class Amphibia; order Anura; family Bombinatoridae; genus Bombina; species Bombina bombina. The sequence goes on along the minus strand of NC_069503.1, from coordinate 415,618,148 downwards.
AATATAACAATCTTGGTTGTGAAAAGCTGAGGAATGGGTAGTAAAGGAGTTATCTATCTTTTTAAAACTACAAGGATTCTGTATTTAAGATGACAAAGACTGCACTGTACCAAGTGAGAATTTGTAGATAAACTGAGAAACTGTAGCTCCTGAGAGAAAAAACAATAGGAGTTATATATATATATATATATATATATATATATATATATATTTGTAAGAGTTGACAAAGAACTTGCCAGTAATGACCCATGATGTTCACTAAAAACAAAAAAAAAAAAAAATGAGCGAGAATATATGAGTAAAATGAGAGGGAAAGTTATTTTTCTTGCCCTGGCACTAGCAAATCATAAGCTAACTAGAAATAACACAAGAAGATGTTTACTCACATGGAAATATTCCTTGATATTATTAGGGCCCATTAAATATGTAAAGTTAAAAGTTGATGACTGATATTGTAATTCGTATTTCTGTGTTGTGTTGCCACATTTTTTACAAATAAGTTAAATTGACATGAACAGAGAAGGAAAAAAATTATACCTTGTCAAAAGGTTTTAATTATAAGGGGAAATAATCACAACTGTAATATGCATAAGGGAAATGAAATTTTGACTAACAGTGAAATGAGTATAGAAAAAAGGAAGAATATATTGTTTAAGTAAACTCATTTTCATGTTCTTTGTGTACAATACAGAAATAAAAAAAAGATCTATCACAGTGGAAAATGAGCAAACAGGCTGTTTTTTCTTCTTCTTCTTCCGCCCAGCCCCCCCCCCCCGTGGTACCTTTTGTTTTAAGAAGCAATCGTATTTAGAAATCCTGAAACCCTTTTCATTTTTCCATTAAAATAGCTGGGGACTTTTTCTGCTTTACTTGCCTCTATAGTTTATCCAAAGCACATTTTAGTAGTTTAACAATTGTATAATTGCTTCATGCTGGAGTTGGGATGACTCCAAATTCTGTTTTCTACCATTACTTAGAATGATTACATATTTTTTTCAGTTAGTTTGAATAGAAATTTACCTGGTTATTGTTCCATTAGCCAATATTTTTTTTATAGGTTATTAAATAAATACAGATTTCTTTATTTTTATTTATGGCATATTGATTTGAAACTATTAAATATAAAATGTATGACACTAACAGTTGTTTGTTCCTGTTGCTTTTTTGGTCAAACATCATTTGTGTGCTCATGTTTCTGTGTGTGTGTGTCTTTGGGATTACATTGATGAATATTTGAACAGCTTAGGCACCAGTGAAGAAATCAATACAATTGAACCATTTAAATGTGTCCTGTCCTGTAAAGAATTGCCCTAAGTGATTTGTGGCTAAGGGCTTTAATCAGTATTATCAACCAAAACCCACTGACTTCATTAAATGTTTAAAGCTTCAATATGCATTCATCAGGCAATATGCACAAATACATTTATAGCTAAAGAATTTTATAGTACAATACACGATTATTAGTACAGAAGCAAAGGAATAAACACGTGGAAATGTCTTGCAACCAAAATTAATTTGATGAAGCCTGATGAAACAGCTTTTTAACAGCTGAGAAACGCGTTGCTTGTTTTACTATTTTTAATAAATGTAAGTTTTATCTTACAACGTACTATTTGCCAATTATTTTATATCTCCTGTGTGGAGAGAAATTTTAAAGGATATTTCCTTTCCTGTTGCCAGTTACCATGGGAGACCAGTCTGCTGGGTGAATGAGAGATTACAGCCTGCTTTGTTTGCACCATCTAACAGGGGTGCTAGTTTACATGTGAGTGCAATTTGACTTCTTCATATTCATCACACTGCATTCCTGGCAATACTAGGCCATGTGGCGCTTCTGTTTATGTTTAATACCTGCAGATTGCTGACTTTGGGATTTGGACCACAGATCATTTCACAGAGAGCTGCCTGGGCGTGGACATTTAATTGCATTGGACATAGCGTCTATATGATTTTTTCCCAATATATGTGATTTATTTTGATAATTTGATTGTTTATATATTTTGTGTATCATATTTTTTATATATATTTATGTGTTTAGACTTATATCTACACATACTGTATATTCATATATTATATCACTTTTTTTTTACCTATTTCCCTACTCCCTCTTTCCTCAAAGCTTCTCGAAAAGCTAGTATATGCACGCCTATCCCATTTCCTTACATTAAACTCCCTCCTTGACCCACTGCAATCTGTATTTCATCCCCATCACTCTACAGAGACAGCAATCGTTAAGGTTATCAACGACCTACTTACAGCAAAATCAAAAGGCCACTTCTCTCTGCTTATCCTCCTTGATCTGTCTTCAGCATCTGATACTGTTGACCACCCTCTCCAAATCCTCCAATCCTTCGACATTTGTGACACAACCCTCGCATGGTTCTCTTCCTACCTGTCAAACCATACCATTAGTGTAGCCTTCTCTGGGGCCTCCTCTGCCCCATCACCACTTTCTGTTGGGGTACCGCAAGGTTCTGTCCTCAGTCCCCTTCTCTTTTCAATCTACATGTCATCATTAGATTCCTTAATAAAGTCCCACAGGTTCCAATATAATTTGCATGCTGACAACACCCAAATCTACTTCTCTGCACCAGACCTATCTCCTTCGTTTCTAACCCATTTTACTAACTGTCTTTCTCACATCTCTTGCTGGATAACCTCTTACTACCTCAAGCAAAATCTCTCCAAAAGTGAGTTCCTTATTTTCCCCCCTTCTTCCAAAATCTCCACCCCCCAATCTCTCTATAACTGTCGACAACTCCATCATTACCCCTACTCCGCATGCCTGATGTCTTGGGTCACACTTGACTCAGATATTTCTTTCACTCCTCACATTCAATCCTTTGCTAAATCCTGCCACTTCCACCTTAAAAACATCTCTAAAATAAGACATTTCCTTACACAAGACACAATTAAGATCTTAATCTCCCTCATCCTTTCCCGCCTTGATTACTGCAACTCTGTCCTCTCTGGTCTCCCCAGCTGCTGCCTAGCTCATTTGCAATCCATAATAAATGCCTCTGCCAGGCTCATCATCCTTACACGTCACTCTTCATCTGTTGCACCTCACTGCCAATCCCTTTACTGGCTTCCTCTTGCCTCCAGGATTAAACACAAAATTCTCTGACATACAAAGCCCTCAACTGCATTGCTCCCCCCTCTATCTCAGACCTTGTCTCCAGATACTCTCCCTCCCATCCCCTTCGCTCTGCTCATGACCTCCTACTCTCCTTCTCTCTTGTTACCTCTTCACACTCCCGTTTACAGGACTTCTCCAGACTGACTCCCATATTGTGGAACTCTCTGCCTTGCTCCACAAGACTCTCCCCTAGTTTTGAAAGCTTTAAGCACTCCCTAAAGACTCTACTGTTAAGGGATGCATACAACCTACACTATATTTTCTTTATACCAGTTCCTGTCCTCCATTGCTATCACCTTGAATCCCCTTAGCATGTAAGCCTAAGAGCCCAGCTGTTTGTAGATCACCTTCTTAAGAGCTGACTACTACAGTGCAACTCTTGGCAGGGCCCTCTACCCATTTAATCCCTATAAATGTTTCCTTGTATTCCGCCTATGTTTATAGTGCTGCAGAATCTGTTGGCACTCTACAAATAACCAATAATAACAATACCAAATCTTCCAAAACATTAGATTATAGCTTTTTTCTATTTTGACCTTTGGAAACCCCCTATGAATTTGTATTGTATTAAATTAATTTGTGCTACCTTTCAATTCACTAAAAGAAACATAAAACACCCTACAATCACAATAATCTTATCTTGTCTTGCAATAGATAAACATCAGCAATGTAAGAATTTGGTTTAGAATAGATTAACACATTTTCAATAGCCATCTTCCCTAACCATTTGCCAAATTTGGGGAAGCCAATCTAGACATGCTACTGCCATAGACAAGGCTAGGCATGGTCATTTTGTTTGCAAAAGTTGCATTTTTATGTGATTTCTTATCTGATACCCGCTAATGAGGCCAATTAGGGATGAATATGTAGTTAGGTTTTTGAAGACTGGAATCTGCACTTCCAATTCTCACAATATGTAAATGAAGTTAAATTAAAAATTTTTGTTGCACTACGCTATCAGTGAGAAAAGTTGGCTTAGATTAAGTGATTACAATATTCATGGTCTCTACCGTTTCTAATTTTTCAAAATTTTAGGCAACCGGCAAATGAATAGTTTTATATCTATAGAGAAAGGGACTGTTCATATTCAAAACGAGTATATTAGGCATGACATAAGACCCAGGAGTATTTAATAATATGTATATTTATGGTTTATTAATTTCTAGCAATCCAATAATATGTATGGTCAAGTCACTGTGCTTCCTTCTTAGAAATGTGGAGTGTAAACTATTCATATACATCGCACAATTTCACACATAGTATTCTCAACATACCGGCATTTAAACAAAATCTTCAGAGTGTATTATATTCAGCCAAATATCTTCAGCCAAATATCTAGAATAATCTAATTCCTTCATGTTGCTATCTTTACCACAATAGAATACAATATTAAAGTGATTGTAAAGTTAAATGAATAAGTATCGTAATTAAAAGTATTCTTAAAAACAGGGGCACTTTTATTTATTAAACTTTACAATGACGCTTAATTTTAAAAATACTTACCTTTACGTTATAGTAAACATAATATCGATCCGCTTCTGCTTTTATTTGCATATCGATGATGATCCGGCTTCCTCCAATTGTTGTGTGCCTCACGAGCTGGACACCAAAGGGGGAACACAACAATTGGAGGAAGCCCGATTCGTCATTGATATGCTACAGGAAGCAGGAGCTGTGGGCAGAGGATCGGCGTTATGTTTACCATAACGCAAAGGTATTTTTTTTATAAAAAATAAGCGTGGGGGGCGGAGCCAACAGCCGAGCAGGGAAGACGTGCTTCAGAGAGCTCCTGCAAAGATTTAATTAAACTAGAGGCAAATGGCAATCTATCCTCTGTAATTTGCCCCAATCTTAATAGTGAACAAGCAGGAGTGCTCTTGCACTATTGGTAAATCGTTTACACTTTTCTCAAATCAGTTATCCATCCTATTTATCATTGCTGAGAAATTCCTGGGCCTTTGCGGCCTGCTAAAACTATGGCGGCAGATATGGAGGTAGGCTATGCAGCTATTTACGAGGCATTGTGGCAATTTAATTTACAACTTGATGCTGGTTATGAAGATCTATCAGCCTGTTTAAGGTCCATTATGAAACAGCAAGAGATCCCGTCGCAAATCGGAAGAGACAGTTCAAGATTTCTAACTAGCAAAGAGCAACACCTTCCACAAGAACAACCGATAAGTGAGATGGCGGGAGATCTTTTTACTAGAACAACCTACATCTTGGAGAGCACTGCTCTACCGCATGATAATTATGGAATGGAGGCTAAAAGAACTGTACATGCTCAAAGCAAAGGTAGCGCACTGGTGCAAGTGTTTGGGGACTTATGTTCTAAAGGAGAGTATTTGTATTCACAAGAACGCACCATCCTTTACACATCCTGTGACACTGTGCCTATGGAACTGTTTTCAGGGTCACTTATTACACCGCACTTGGCAGAAATGAGCAGAGGGACGGAGGCTAGTGCTGCAGCTGTCGGGGAGAGTGGCAGAGCTGCGTTGTACAACGCTGACAGCTCACAACGCTTCATTGCAGTGCTGTGGCCACAGAAAAGCTTTACTCCGCCCGTTGGACAGAGACTTTCGCCTATAGATGATCTGAGTGACCAACAGGTACGGCACATCAGGGGCTCAGACCCCATCACACATGAGGATTTTATTGGATCCTGCTATCTACAGACCCAATTTGTCAAATCTCACGCTGTCACCTGCATCCTATACAGTTTTATACTACAACCTGAATTGGGCTTTCCCTCAACTCGCTTTACAAAGGCTGGAGTAGGGTGAATATGACTAATGTCGCTGAAGCCTCAACCATCCGCTACAACATCAGGCTTCCTCTCAGCTGTGACTCTTAATTGTTTATGAGTGCCATATTTAGCAGACACTGCACTGATCTTAAGTGCCTTCTGACGTTTGGCCATATCGAATTTCACCTGAATCCCCTCCTGATATAATAAATCCTAGACTACTCTTGATGACTGTTCCCACTTACATAACATCAGGAGTACCTGTCTGATATTCTACTTGAAAAATTAGGTTGAAATAGGACATATTTGTGCCCATAATAGACCTTAACATATATGGGATAGGCTTAGTTTCTGTTTAGCTCACAGGAACAGGATTCAAGCGCATACTACTTATTGTTTACTGATAATTCTTATACTGTATGCCTGAACTGCTCTTTCATCAGCTATCTGTTTTATGTACCCTCAATAGCCTGTTACATGTTCCCCTAAGCAAAGATATCCTAGTTGTTTCCTATATAATCAATATTTCAAAGCAAATTACCTTACCGCTATGTTACTAAGTTCCATACTGGAGCTATATGTATAGTATTTAATACCATCTCACTGAGTGTTTTGTGTCACTCCTTAGCAACCTGCTGCTAGTTTGACAGTGATAATATTACAGTGATTTCTGAATTTAACAGTAAGTTAATTGACAGGGTATATACCTATTCTCATCTTGTATATGTATAGTATTTAATGCCATCTCACTGACTGTTTTGTGTCACTCCTTAGCTCCTGCTACTAGTTTGACAGTGATAATATTACAGTGATTTCTGAATTTAACAGTGAGTTAATTACCAGGGTATGTACCTATTCTCATATTATACCTTAAGTTGTAATTGCATATGCTTTTAGGTTTGTCTTAACTAACCCTTTAGTTCGTGAGGTACTGTTATAACTATATCTTATGGGAAGCATAAAACACCTAGTTAATATTAGTAATTCACACACATCCTTTGTTTTACATATTAAGCAGCTATTTTGTCAGTGGTACATTCTTGAATATGTATAAATAAAAAGAGAGAAGCGCTCAACCTGGGAACGAACAATAGCATAATAGCTTGTTCTATGGCTAGTTACCACCCTAGAAGCAGCCTCTTTTTGCTCAATATGTGCCTTTCACAGAAAAGAACTTTCCTGTAGCATATCAGTCTGATCCTGACTTCACAGTACAGTCCAGCCCCGAAATACCAGGCAATCCCTTTCTGAACAAGAGAAACAGCAAAACCCCGGACGTACGTTTCGTAATTCTTTTATTAGAAAAATAATCATATATGCATATATACAAAATAAAATCATAATAACAAATGCAAACAATATATCTCTTGTTACAAAACTGAAATATTGACCCAAATTTTTGTCATCAGAAAAAAATCAAAATGCAAATATTAAACTTAAATAATCACACAAAATAAAATTAAACATATTTCAAATACAGACAAAAAAAAAAAAAAAAAAAAAAAAAAAAAAAAAAAACAACTAAATAATCCAATCCTTCCACTTCTTTGTCTTCCAGATGCCTTCAGAATCTAATTCCCCATATCGCCTCCTATCAAAAGAAAAATACAAAAACAACTTCCCACGGATCATACCCACACAATTACCTACAGTAACTACCTCTTTCTTAAAAATCAAAATATTACGCACATCCCACAACACCTCCTTCACACAACATGCCAACAACCATATCAATCTTGCTTTCTCCTTTTCCACACCACTTCCACACAAACCATACATCATCATATTAAAAGTAAAAAACTGCACTCCAGTCAAACCCTTAATCATCCTTTTCAAACTTCTCCAAACATCCCTAGCATACTCACAATTCCAAAACAAATGAATAACACTCTCGCTTTGAAAACAACCATCTCTAGGACACACTTCTGAAGCCACTAAACGACGCATTCTCTGAAAATCCCTTGTTGGCAAACACTTATGCACACTCATCCAACTAATATCTTTCTGCCTATTCATCAAATACTTATTACACACATTTTTCCATACCAACACACATTCATTTTCATTCAAACCCCCAATCAACTCAAGACCTTCCTTCTTCTCCAACATTTTCAACACCATTCTGTTTGCACACCACATCTCCCTACTAACATTCTCCAAACCATATTTTTTAATCCAACATTCCACCCTTACATAAAACCACGGAACAGCAAAACATACCGGTTTCTTTCTATCAATCTCAAATAAACCATATCGTCTTAAAACATTTCCACAAGCATACTTTACCATACAACCAGCCATGCTATCCTTACCACTCAGAACCACACACCTACTAACATATTTCACAGCCAAAAATCTCTCCACATTTGGAAAACCCTTACCACCAACATTCTTACTCTTAACAACAACATCTCTTTTCAAACGCTCCATACCAGAACTCCAGAAAAAAGAAAACAACACTCTCAAAATTCTCCGAAAAATCCTCTCAGGTGGCGGAAAAACTAACGCCAAATATAACATAATAGGAATCAAAACCGATTTAATAACTAACATTTTTCCTTCCAAAGATAAAGTCCTTAAAGACCAAAACTGAAGTTTTCTACTCACTTTATCAAAAACATTCTCCCAACTTTCCAAGCCTTTCAAATCCACATCAAATTTCACACCCAACACCTCAATTGCACCTTCAGTCACAGGCCATCCACAGGAATCAATCTCCCTATCATTACCAAAAACTTTAACTTTACACTTATTCCAATTAACTCTGAAACCACTTGCCATACAAAAACATTCAACTAAAGTTTTCACCCTCCTCAAACCAGCCTGAGTCTCACATACCACACTCACATCATCCATATACCCAATCACTTTTAAACACCTTCCATTACTACCAGGAACACTCACACCTCTAACTAATTTATCCTTCCTCAAACTAGTTAATAATGGCTCAATGACACATACAAATAACACAGGAGACAAAGGACATCCTTGACGCACTCCAGATTTAACACAAAATTCCTCAGTCAAAAAACCATTAACCTGGACTTGACTCACAATATCACTATACAAACATTTAAACCATCCAATAATCTTACCAGAAAAACCTAAACGTTCTAAAACATGAAACATAAAATCATGCACTACCCTATCATACGCTTTTTCAAAATCCACAATAGCAACAGCAACAGACCTCATCCTCTCCCTCACATACCACAGTACATCACGTAGTAACAACAAACTTTCAGAAATCTGACGCCCAGGAACAGCACACACTTGCTCTTCACCCACAACCTTACCAATCACTCCACGCATTCTATTTGCCAACACCTTTGCAATAACCTTATAGTCAACATTCAACAACGTAATCGGCCTCCAATTCCTCAAATCTCTCTTATCACCCTTTTTAAATAACAAAACAATCAAACCTTTCCTCATTGAAACAGGCAAAACATTCATTCTAAAAACAAACTTACAAACATCCAACATATCCACCCCAATCAAATTCCAAAAACAAGTATAAAATTCAACAGGCAAACCATCACAACCAGGTACCTTCCCATTCTTAAAACTCCTAACAACCTCTGCAATCTCATCCAAACTTAGATCCCTTTCTAACAAATCATTATCATATTTTTCCAACTTAACCTCAATGTTTTCCAACAACTCATTTTCCAATAAAACATCTCTTGTTTTTTCTTTATACAGCTCACTGTAAAACTCATGAACTTCACGCAAAACACCATCCGTACCATTAACTTCACACTCAACCTTATCAAAAACACTAACAAAACCAGTCTTTCCTTCAAAAGCTTTCTTAAAAAAATATTTACTACAAGACTCATCCTTTTCCATTTTCTCCAATCTTGCCATAAAAACAATTTTCTTTCCTTTTTCATGCATACACTTTTTAATTATCTTTCTTGCTTCAGCAATTTCCTCATGCACATCAATACCACAATTTCTCAATTCATACAAATACAACAACCTCAGATACCATTTATCATACAACTCCCTTTCCATTCTAGCTTTCTCACAGCCTTTCTTAATAAAAAACCTCTTTATTTCCACCTTCAACCATTCCCACCACATAAGCACATTACTAAAATCACATTTTCTTTCACGCCACCTTTCATACATCCAAACAAACTGACGCTTAAACTTCTCATCTTTTAACAAATCCACATTCAGTTTCCAAACACCCTTACCATACTTAATCTTCAAATCACAATTCACCTTACACATCAAAAGGGTATGATCCGTAAAGGGCATCCGCTTTAAAGAAAAATCATCAACACATAAAAATTTAGATAAAAAACAAAAATCAATTCGAGATTTTATCCCACCACTATCACTAAAGAAAGTAAAACCCTCCCCTGAAAAAGAAACAGACCCGAAGGCATCCTTCAAACCGAAAGATTTAAGCAAATCAAGTAAAAACTTCCCTGAGCTATCCACCCTACAATCACTCCCACCCTCTCTGTCCCCATTCTTAATAATACAATTAAAATCCCCAACCAAAAAAGTTGGCTCTCGACCTGGCAGAAAAAACTTTAAAGTTTCAAAATTAAGCAAACGTTCTACCCTATTTGGAGAAGCATATACATTAAACAAACGAAAAACAGTCCCACAAAAACTAAAACTAACCAAAAGTACCCGACCTGGGACAATATGAACTACATTAAGGATAGAAAAACTAAACCCCTTAAACAAAACTCCCACCCCCCCATTCCTATCAGAAGAACAAGACCATACTTTAGGACCATATTCCCAGTCAGCACATTTAGGATGTTCAGAGAGACCACATTCCTGCAAACAAAAAATATTAGCAGAACATACAGATAATAATTTAAAAATTGCAGCTCTCCTTGCTAAAGTTGTCATACACCTGACATTAAGGGAAGAAATGGTCAGAAACATCACAAAAATAAATTAAAGAAAAACAAAAAAAGAAATAACATCAGGACTTCTTCTTTCCTTTCTTTTTCTTAGGACTCAAAGGAGATCCTTTAAATCTGCCTCTGTGACGTTCCGACCTCCTAGGCTCCCCCTTGCCAGCCTCATAACCAGTAACTTCAGCAAGTTGGTTCACATCTCTTTTATCTAGATAACCAACAGAAGAGGCATCAGAAAAGTCACCTATACACTGGCTTGAGTCAGAAGGAACGTCTTTAGTAGAGACAGAAGGAAACTCTGAAATTAAAGAGTCAGCATCACTTGTAGTATCTGGATCTGCACCCTTAACTACTGGAAGATTCAAATCAGGACTCTCCCATCCATCAGAATCCGGATCTATTTTTCGCTTGGAGGCAGATTTTTTCCCTTCAGTGTCCATATCCTCCTCAGAACTAGAGGACACAACAGCAGACCAATCAATGTTCTCCCCTTCACCAAGAACAGCATCAGGAGCAGCATCACAAGATGACTCAGTGAAGGAAACATTCTCTGTCCCAGGAACAGCAACAGTATCATCCACAGAATTGGGCAACAGGGCTTCAAGAACATCTGAAGCAGCTATCACATTAGATGTAGCAAGATCCACTTCCTGAAGATGAGATTGGGCTTCCTCCACCTTCTCAGCCACAGGAACCACCACAGGAGCATCAGACACCTCTCCGACAGGGACCCCAAATGCAGATTTCTTGCACAAAAGAGGTAATATAGAGTTCAATGCCTCATCAGAGACCTCCTCCTCATTCACAGATGGCTCAACTGCAACTGAAGATGGTTTTTTTGCAACATCAGCATAGGAAGGCTTCACTCTATCAAGCCCCTGCAACATCATCAAAGGACACATCCTGCACAGATGACTTGAAGAACCACACAGGTCACAGGTCCGGCGTTTACTACAGTGGGCAACAAGATGATCCTCCTCACCGCAATTTCGACATCTGGCACCTGGGCAATTTTCAGCAATGTGACCAAACAGGTTACAACTACGGCAAAAAAGAGGCATGTCATCATAGTATAGGAAACCTCTATTTCCACCAATGGCGAAAGTCTGTGGAGGGTGTTTCTTTCCACTAATACCTAATTCATCAGGCACAAACCGCACCCAGAACCTGCGCTTTCCATTGAAAGTCCCAAACTGATTCTTCAGCTTGCTACCTCCTTGAACATCATCAAAGTAGCGACAAAGAAACAGACGAATTTCCACATCAGTGACCCAAGGGTTGTACATATGTACTGTCACCGGGATTCTTCTCTCCCTCTGCACACAGGCAACAAATTTCATGCCAACCAACTCTGGAGCAGCAGCCATATCAATAGTCCGTTGATAGCAGGTCTGTAAATAATGCTCATCGGTGAAAGCCACATCAAAAATCCCTCTTGAAGGGAATGACTGAACACAATGCAAACTTGCTCTTGGCATCTTCAAAACACCCTCCAAAACCACCTGCTGGACATGAGCCAAACCAATCTTCTCTCGAAAGTCCTCAGAAATCAACACCCGAAGTGTATGGGGAACATTTGGCACATTGGTAGCCATATTTGCCCTATTGCCTCTTTAGGCTGGATTTCAGAGCGTCCCCCCAAAAGCAGCATGTGGCTGAAGTCCAGGGACGATGCCACAAGGCCAAGGGGACGGCCCTACTACCCAGTTGCTCTACGCCTAAGGAGTAGCCACCCCCCCAATAGCAGCAGGAGCCCAAACCCCAAAGGGAAAGGACCCCAGGCCGAAGGAGCAGGTCTCCAGGCAGCAAACCAAGACCAAGACCAAGCACAGAAAACTGCACTTGATCCAAGCCAAAGGCCCGAGAAGCAACCTCAGCTGATCGTTTCGGCCTTTTGTGGGCCTCGTCAGTGAGGTGCAGCCATATCCCTCTAGGCACACTGAGCAACGGGTCCACGTCTGGATTCCCGCATCACACTTAGGGAGACTTCCCTAAGTGTCATAATTTGCATAAATAAAAAGAGAGAAGCGCTCAACCTGGGAACGAACAATAGCATAATAGCTTGTTCTATGGCTAGTTACCACCCTAGAAGCAGCCTCTTTTTGCTCAATATGTGCCTTTCACAGAAAAGAACTTTCCTGTAGCATATCAGTCTGATCCTGACTTCACAGTACAGTCCAGCCCCGAAATACCAGGCAATCCCTTTCTGAACAAGAGAAACAGCAAAACCCCAGACGTACGTTTCGGCCTATTGTGGGCCTCGTCAGTGAGGTGCAGCCATATCCCTCTAGGCACACTGAGCAACGGGTCCATGTCTGGATTCCCGCATCACACTTAGGGAGACTTCCCTAAGTGTCACAATTTGCATAAATAAAAAGAGAGAAGCGCTCAACCTGGGAACGAACAATAGCATAATAGCTTGTTCTATGGCTAGTTACCACCCTAGAAGCAGCCTCTTTTTGCTCAATATGTGCCTTTTACTGAAAAGAACTTTCCTGTAGCATATCAGTCTGATCCTGACTTCACAGTACAGTCCAGCCCCGAAATACCAGGCAATCCCTTTCTGAACAAGAGAAACAGCAAAACCCCAGACGTACGTTTCGGCCTATTGTGGGCCTCGTCAGTGAGGTGCAGCCATATCCCTCTAGGCACACTGAGCAACGGGTCCACGTCTGGATTCCCGCATCACACTTAGGGAGACTTCCCTAAGTGTCATAATTTGCATAAATAAAAAGAGAGAAGCGCTCAACCTGGGAACGAACAATAGCATAATAGCTTGTTCTATGGCTAGTTACCACCCTAGAAGCAGCCTCTTTTTGCTCAATATGTGCCTTTCACAGAAAAGAACTTTCCTGTAGCATATCAGTCTGATCCTGACTTCTCAGTACAGTCCAGCCCCGAAATACCAGGCAATCCCTTTCTGAACAAGAGAAACAGCAAAACCCCAGACGTACGTTTCGGCCTATTGTGGGCCTCGTCAGTAAGGTGCAGCCATATCCCTCTAGGCACACTGAGCAACGGGTCCACGTCTGGATTCCCGCATCACACTTAGGGAGACTTCCCTAAGTGTCATAATTTGCATAAATAAAAAGAGAGAAGCGCTCAACCTGGGAACGAACAATAGCATAATAGCTTGTTCTATGGCTAGTTACCACCCTAGAAGCAGCCTCTTTTTGCTCAATATGTGCCTTTCACAGAAAAGAACTTTCCTGTAGCATATCAGTCTGATCCTGACTTCACAGTACAGTCCAGCCCCGAAATACCAGGCAATCCCTTTCTGAACAAGAGAAACAGCAAAACCCCAGACGTACGTTTCGGCCTATTGTGGGCCTCGTCAGTGAGGTGCAGCCATATCCCTCTAGGCACACTGAGCAACGGGTCCACGTCTGGATTCCCGCATCACACTTAGGGAGACTTTCCTAAGTGTCATAATTTGCATAAATAAAAAGAGAGAAGCGCTCAACCTGGGAACGAACAATAGCATAATAGCTTGTTCTATGGCTAGTTACCACCCTAGAAGCAGCCTCTTTTTGCTCAATATGTGCCTTTCACAGAAAAGAACTTTCCTGTAGCATATCAGTCTGATCCTGACTTCACAGTACAGTCCAGCCCCGAAATACCAGGCAATCCCTTTCTGAACTGACGAGGCCCATAGAAGGCCGAAACGATCATCTGGGGTTGTCATGTTCCTTGTTCAGAGGAGAATTGCCTGGTATTTCGGGGCTGGACTGACCTTACTTGGCGGGATCAGACTGATATACTTCAGGAAAGTTTTCTTCTGTGAAAAGCACACTGGTCTAAAAGAGGCTGCTTCCGGGTGGTAAATCGCCATAGAACAAGCCACTGAGCTGTTGTTCGTTCCTGGTAGAGCGCTTCTCTCTTTGTATGCAAATTATTATGACCCTGGGGAAGTCTCCCTATGGGTGATGGGGGAAACCAGACGTTGACTCCTTGCCCAGTGTGCTTAGAGGAATGTGCCTGCACCTCACTGACGAGGCCCATAGAAGGCCGAAACGATCGTCTGGGGTTGTCATGTTCCTTGTTCAGAGGAGAATTGCCTGGTATTTCGGGGCTGGACTTACCTTACTTGGCAGGATCAGACTGATATACTTCAGGAAAGTTTTCTTCTGTGAAAAGCACACTGGTCTAAAAGAGGCTGTTTCCGGGTGGTAAATCGCCATAGAACAAGCCACTGAGCTGTTGTTCGTTCCTGGTAGAGCGCTTCTCTCTTTGTATGCAAATTATTATGACCCTGGGGAAGTCTCCCTATGGGTGATGGGGGAAACCAGACGTGGACTCCTTGCCCAGTGTCCTTAGAGGAATGTGGCTGCACCTCACTGATGAGGCCCATAGAAGGCCGAAACGATCGTCTGGGGTTGTCATGTTCCTTGTTCAGAGGAGAATTGCCTGGTATTTCGGGGCTGGACTGACCTTACTTGGCGGGATCAGACTGATATACTTCAGGAAAGTTTTCTTCTGTGAAAAGCACACTGGTCTAAAAGAGGCTGCTTCCGGGTGGTAAATCGCCTTAGAACAAGCCACTGAGATGTTGTTCGTTCCTGGTAGAGCGCTTCTCTCTTTGTATGCAAATTATTATGACCCTGGGGAAGTCTCCCTATGGGTGATGGGGGAAACCAGACGTGGACTCCTTGCCCAGTGTGCTTAGAGGAATGTGGCTGCACCTCACTGACAAGGCCCATAGAAGGCCGAAACGATCGTCTGGGGTTGTCATGTTCCTTGTTCAGAGGAGAATTGCCTGGTATTTCGGGGCTGGACTGACCTTACTTGGCGGGATCAGACTGATATACTTCAGGAAAGTTTTCTTCTGTGAAAAGCACACTGGTCTAAAAGAGGCTGCTTCCGGGTGGTAAATCGCCATAGAACAAGCCACTGAGCTGTTGTTCGTTCCTGGTAGAGCGCTTCTCTCTTTGTATGCAAATTATTATGACCCTGGGGAAGTCTCCCTATGGGTGATGGGGGAAACCAGACGTGGACTCCTTGCCCAGTGTGCTTAGAGGAATGTGGCTGCACCTCACTGACGAGGCCCATAGAAGGCCGAAACGATCATCTGGGGTTGTCATGTTCCTTGTTCAGAGGAGAATTGCCTGGTATTTCGGGGCTGGTCTGACCTTACTTGGCGGGATCAGACTGATATACTTCAGGAAAGTTTTCTTCTGTGAAAAGCACACTGGTCTAAAAGAGGCTGCTTCCGGGTGGTAAATCGCCATAGAACAAGCCACTGAGCTGTTGTTCGTTCCTGGTAGAGCGCTTCTCTCTTTGTATGCAAATTATTATGACCCTGGGGAAGTCTCCCTATGGGTGATGGGGGAAACCAGACGTGGACTCCTTGCCCAGTGTGCTTAGAGGAATGTGGCTGCACCTCACTGACGAGGCCCATAGAAGGCCGAAACGATCGTCTGTGGTTGTCATGTTCCTTGTTTAGAGGAGAATTGCCTGGTATTTCGGGGCTGGACTGACCTTACTTGGCGGGATCAGACTGATATACTTCAGGAAAGTTTTCTTCTGTGAAAAGCACACTGGTCTAAAAGAGGCTGCTTCCGGGTGGTAAATTGCCATAGAACAAGCCACTGAGCTGTTGTTCTTTCCTGGTAGAGCGCTTCTCTCTTTGTATGCAAATTATTATGACCCTGGGAAAGTCTCCCTATGGGTGATGGGGGAAACCAGACGTGGACTCCTTGCCCAGTGTGCTTAGAGGAATGTGGCTGCACCTCACTGACGAGGCCCATAGAAGGCCGAAACGATCGTCTGGGGTTGTCATGTTCCTTGTTCAGAGGAGAATTGCCTGGTATTTCGGGGCTGGACTGACCTTACTTGGCGGGATCAGACTGATATACTTCAGGAAAGTTTTCTTCTGTGAAAAGCACACTGGTCTAAAAGAGGCTGCTTCCGGGTGGTAAATCTCCATAGAACAAGCCACTGAGCTGTTGTTCGTTCCTGGTAGAGCGCTTCTCTCTTTGTATGCAAATTATTATGACCCTGGGGAAGTCTCCCTATGGGTGATGGGGGAAACCAGACGTGGACTCCTTGCCCAGTGTGCTTAGAGGAATGTGGCTGCACCTCACTGACGAGGCCCATAGAAGGCCAAAACGATCGTCTGGGGTTGTCATGTTCCTTGTTCAGAGGAGAATTGCCTGGTATTTCGGGGCTGGACTGACCTTACTTGGCGGGATCAGACTGATATACTTCAGGAAAGTTTTCTTCTGTGAAAAGCACACTGGTCTAAAAGAGGCTGCTTCCGGGTGGTAAATCGCCATAGAACAAGCCACTGAGCTGTTGTTCGTTCCTGGTAGAGCGCTTCTCTCTTTGTATGCAAATTATTATGACCCTGGGGAAGTCTCCCTATGGGTTATGGGGGAAACCAGATGTGGACTCCTTGCCCAGTGTGCTTAGAGGAATGTGGCTGCACCTCACTGACGAGGCCCATAGAAGGCTGAAACGATCGTCTGGGGTTGTCATGTTCCTTGTTCAGAGGAGAATTGCCTGGTATTTCGGGGCTGGACTGACCTTACTTGGCGGGATCAGACTGATATACTTCAGGAAAGTTTTCTTCTGTGAAAAGCACACTGGTCTAAAAGAGGCTGCTTCCGGGTGGTAAATCGCCATAGAACAAGCCACTGAGCTGTTGTTCGTTCCTGGTAGAGCGCTTCTCTCTTTGTATGCAAATTATTATGACCCTGGGGAAGTCTCCCTATGGGTGATGGGGGAAACCAGACGTGGACTCCTTGCCCAGTGTGCTTAGAGGAATGTGGCTGCACCTCACTGACGAGGCCCATAGAAGGCCGAAACGATCGTCTGGGGTTGTCATGTTCCTTGTTCAGAGGAGAATTGCCTGGTATTTCGGGGCTGGACTGACCTTACTTGGCGGGATCAGACTGATATACTTCAGGAAAGTTTTCTTCTGTGAAAAGCACACTGGTCTAAAAGAGGCTGCTTCCGGGTGGTAAATTGCCATAGAACAAGCCACTGAGCTGTTGCTCGTTCCTGGTAGAGCGCTTCTCTCTTTGTATGAAAATTATTATGACCCTGGGGAAGTCTCCCTATGGGTGATGGGGGAAACCAGATGTGGACTCCTTGTCCAGTGTGCTTAGAGGAATGTGGCTGCACCTCACTGACGAGGCCCATAGGAGGCCGAAACGATCGTCTGGGGTTGTCATGTTCCTTGTTCAGAGGAGAATTGCCTGGTATTTCGGGGCTGGACTGACCTTACTTGGCGGGATCAGACTGATATACTTCAGGAAAGTTTTCTTCCGTGAAAAGCACACTGGTCTTAAAGAGGCTGCTTCCGGGTGGTAAATCGCCATAGAACAAGCCACTGAGCTGTTGTTCGTTCCTGGTAGAGTGCTTCTCTCTTTGTATGCAAATTATTATGACGCTGGGGAAGTCTCCCTATGGGTGATGGGGGAAACCAGACGTGGACTCCTTGCCCAGTGTGCTTAGAGGAATGTGGCTGCACCTCACTGACGAGGCCCATAGAAGGCCAAAACGATCGTCTGGGGTTGTCATGTTCCTTGTTCAGAGGAGAATTGCCTGGTATTTCGGGGCTGGACTGACCTTACTTGGCGGGATCAGACTGATATACTTCAGGAAAGTTTTCTTCTGTGAAAAGCACACTGGTCTAAAAGAGGCTGCTTCCGGGTGGTAAATCGCCATAGAACAAGCCACTGAGCTGTTGTTCGTTCCTGGTAGAGCGCTTCTCTCTTTGTATGCAAATTATTATGACCCTGGGGAAGTCTCCCTATGGGTGATGGGGGAAACCAGACGTGGACTCCTTGCCCAGTGTGCTTAGAGGAATGTGGCTGTACCTCACTGACGGGGGCCCATAGAAGGCCAAAACGATCGTCTGGGGTTGTCATGTTCCTTGTTCAGAGGAGAATTGCCTGGTATTTCGGGGCTGGACTGACCTTACTTGGCGGGATCAGACTGATATACTTCAGGAAAGTTTTCTTCTGTGAAAAGCACACTGGTCTAAAAGAGGCTGCTTCCGGGTGGTAAATCGCCATAGAACAAGCCACTGAGCTGTTGTTCATTCCTGGTAGAGCGCTTCTCTCTTTGTATGCAAATTATTATGACCCTGGGGAAGTCTCCCTATGGGTGATGGGGGAAACCAGACGTGGACTCCTTGCCCAGTGTGCTTAGAGGAATGTGGCTGCACCTCACTGACGAGGCCCATAGAAGGCCGAAACGATCGTCTGGGGTTGTCATGTTCCTTGTTCAGAGGAGAATTGCCTGGTATTTCGGGGCTGGACTGACCTTACTTGGCGGGATCAGACCTATATACTTCAGGAAAGTTTTCTTCTGTGAAAAGCACACTGGTCTAAAAGAGGCTGCTTCCGGGTGGTAAATCGCCATAGAACAAGCCACTGAGCTGTTGTTCGTTCCTGGTAGAGCGCTTCTCTCTTTGTATGCAAATTATTATGACCCTGGGGAAGTCTCCCTATGGGTGATGGGGGAAACCAGACGTGGACTCCTTGCCCAGTGTGCTTAGAGGAATGTGGCTGCACCTCACTTACGAGGCCCATAGAAGGCCGAAACGATCGTCTGGGGTTGTCATGTTCCTTGTTCAGAGGAGAATTGCCTGGTATTTCGGGGCTGGACTGACCTTACTTGGCGGGATCAGACTGATATACTTCAGGAAAGTTTTCTTCTGTGAAAAGCACACTGGTCTAAAAGAGGCTGCTTCCGGGTGGTAAATCGCCATAGAACAAGCCACTGAGCTGTTGTTCGTTCCTGGTAGAGCGCTTCTCTCTTTGTATGCAAATTCTTGAATATGTGTTTGAGATCTTTTACTGCACAAACCAAGTTGTAATATTGAACTTTAAACTCATGACAGGCTAAGAGTGATAACTATTTTGTTTGTAAATATTCCTATAAATTTAGATTATTTGTTCCCCATATTATCTTTGATACTATTCTATCAGCAAATGACTGCATTATAGCCCATATTTACATGCTGTTTATTACTCCCAATGTATTTTTACTTTTTATCTATTCTAAATATTCCCGGGCTTCTTCTCTATGGAGCCGCTAGCTCCCATGACATTTCTTTGCAGACTGTATCTCCCCTCATCCTTTCCCGCTCTTTATCTGCGAGCGGGTCATATCCACTATCCCCTAACTGTCCCTGTCCAGTGGTGACAATATCCCTGAGGGGAGATACTACATAAATGCTCCAATAATGATGCATGGGTCTCATCTTAACCAGGCTAGATATATTGCTACCCTTTCTTGATACCCATTACAAACTACATTTAACCCCCGTATAGCGCAGTCTTACACACCACACGTTATACAACGATAAATAAGTGTCCCTGTTCATTAACATTCTTATGGTCTTCTGCCCCCCCACTGTAGTTGACCATAGCTATTTATATTGCTATTATTATTATTTCCATCAAATAATTTAAGTATGCTATAATATTGTTATATAGAAAAATCATTTGTATAAGCGGTGCTTACCCGCTGACAATTCCCTAATTTCCCCCTTGTTTTTTTTATGAAGCTCTTGATATTATGACCCTGACTTTAATAATACGAAGCATTCAATTACAAATTAGTTCAGAATAAAATGGGTCTATATGGTAGCTACAGTGCTCTTTTAGAGTGCCTTCTTAGCATTATGGCCTGGAATAATAGCTACCCACATTATCATATAAAAACACAAAATGAGGTTTTCAGATATATTTTGGCATTCATTATATATATTTTATTTTTTGCCTGTTATATTGTTATTGCGACAATCGTTGCTATGTTTTGAAATATGTATATGCCATAGTATTTTTTGTTGTCATTATGAAAAACCCTCAATAAAAAATTATTCAAGAAAAAATAAAATAAAATAAGCGTCATTGTGAAGTTTAATGAATGAAAGTGCCCCTGTTTAAACTATATAGAGAGCACCAAAGAAGAAGAAAAAAAACATTTATTTTTAAAATATATAAACATCTGGTTTTATTGTAGGTAAAAAGTCACAAATAAATGCATACAATTTTCACATAAAATATATATGCACATAATTAAAAGTATGGATACAAGTCAGAAACAGTGTGTCTACTTAAAATTGGTTACATTAATAGCATAAAAAAATGAAATAGTGAAAATAAATAAAGAGACAAAAGTTGCTTGCCTCGCCATGAACTCAATCTACACAACGCATTTCAGGGCCATGAAACACATTGTGTAGACTGAGTTTCTGGCCAGGCGAGCAGTGCTTGTTTCTTGAGAGTTGTATACTAACATACTAGGGTCAATAGAGGATTGAATAATAACCACAATTTATAGGGACATAGAGAAATTATATCTATTTTATAATTACCATAATGTATACATTAATGTGTTATAATTGTTTATCTTACTTTTTATATTTTTATCCAACCCCTAAAAATGTGTTTGAAAGTTTCACAGGCATTCTGGGAACTTGGAATTTCCTTTCTGATTGGTTGTCATTTGGGAGCAGCTTTTTAAAAATCATTAATAATTTTACTAAGTTATGTTATAAGTTCCAAGTCTTTAGTAAAGTTTTACAATATCATACAGTTTGAGATATTGCTTTCTCTTGTACCTCTTTTAAAAAACATGATATTAACTACTATCTCCTGCTATCGTGCTTTCCAATATGACTTATAATGCTAAAAATATCAATGAGTTGAGATCAAATAAAAGGCTTAACAATTTATGGACTCTCCATGCTCTGAAAGAAAGAAATCTATCAGGTAAGCATACATTTAGTTTTCTTTCCTATGGCATGGAGAGTCCATAAATTCCAATTACTAGTGGGAACCAATACCCAATCCAGAGGACACTGAATGAAAGGGAGGGTGAACAGGCGGATCTAAACAGAAGGCACCACCACTTGAAGAACTTTTCTCCCAAATGAAGCCTCCGCTGAGGAAAAAGTATAAAATTTGTAGAATTTGGAAAAAGTATGCAAGGAAGACCAAGTGGCCGCCTTGCAGATTTGCTCTACCAATGCTTGGTTTTTGAAAGCCCAAGAAGAAGAAACAACCCTAGTGGAATAAGCCATAATTCTCTCAGGAAGCTGATGTCCAGCAGTCTCATATGCTAATCTGATAACACTTTTCTACCAGAGAGAAAGGGTAGTAGAAGTAGTCTTCTGACCGTTACGCTTTCCAGAAAAAAAACACACAAACAGGGCAGAAGACTGTCAAAAAATCCTTAGTTGCTTGTAGATAAAATTTTAGAGCACGCACAACATCCAGATTGTTTAACAGATGTTCTTTTTGAGATGAAGGAGTCAGACAAAAAGAAGCAACAACAATTTCTTGATTGATGTTGCGATCTGATACCACCTTGGGAAGAAATCCCAATTTAGTACGAAGGACAGCCTTATCTGCATGAAAAATAAGGTAAGTGGAATCACACCACAGAGCCGAAAGTTTGGAAACTCTGCAAGTACATGAAATAGCAAGAAGAAATAAAACTTTCCACGATAACAACATAATATCAACGAATGTATAGGCTCAAATGGGGCCTGCTGCAAAACTTTAAGAACAAGGTTAAGGCTCCAGGGAGGAGCAATAGGTTTAAGCACAGGCCTGATTCTAACCAAGGCCTGAACAAAAGATTGAACATCTGGCAAATCTGTCAGACGTTTGTGCAAAAGAAAAGTAGACATGTGCGGTTCGTTTCGGATTAATTCGTAAATTCGGTAAATTCGGTAAATTCGGAGATTCGGATCGATTCGGATTTCCGAATTAAAATACTTCCGAATCTACCGAATGAATCCTAAAAATAGCTGCCGTATCTCCGAATAAATCCGAATTAGCTCGTTAAGATTCGGCATTTCCCCATAGGAAACAATGGGAGTTTCGGCTGAAAAAAAACTAACACCGCAGCCCCATTGTTTCCTATGGGGAAACACTAAGTCTGCACCTAACACCCTAACATGTACCCAGAGTCTCTAAACACCCCTAATCTGACACTTATTAACCCCTGATATCGCCGCCGCCTACATTATAGCTATTAACCCCTAATCTGCTGTCCCTAACACCGCCGACCCCTACATTATAGTTATTAACCCCTAATCTGCCTCCCCCCAACGTCGCCGCAATCTAACTACAAGTATTAACCCCTAATCTGCCGACCGCAAATCGCCGCCACTATAATAAATGTATTAACCCCTAAACCGCCGCACTCCCGCCTCGCAAACACTATAATACATTTTATTAACCCCTAATCTGCCCTCCCTAACATCGCCGCCACCTACCTACAATTATTAACCCCTAATCTCCCGCCCCCATCGTCGCCGCTACTATAATAAGGTTATTAACCCCTAAACCTAAGTCTAACCCTAACCCTAACACCCCCTAACTTAAATATAATTTAAATAAAACGAAATAAGTTTACTATAGTTAAATAAATGAATCCTATTTAAAACTAAAGACTTACCTGTAAAATAAACCCTAAGATAGCTGCAATATAACTAATAGTTACTTTGTAGCTATTTTAGGATTTATTTTTATTTTACAGGCAACTTTGTATTTATTTTAACTAGGTACAATAGTTATTAAATAGTTAATAACTATTTAATAACTACCTAGCTAAAATAAATACAAATTTACCTGTAAAATAAATCCTAACCTAAGTTACACTAACACCTAACACTACACTATCATTAAATTAACTAAATAAATGAATCATATTTAAAACAAAATACTTACCTGTAAAATAAACCCTAATATAGCTGCAATATAACTAATAGTTACATTGTAGCTATTTTAGCATTTATATTTATTTTACAGACAACTTTGTATTTATTTTAACTAGGTACAATAGCTATTACATAGTTATTGACTAATTAATAGCTACCTAGTTAAAATAATTACAAAATTACCTGTAAAATAAATCCTAACCTAAGTTACAATTAAACCTAACACTACACTGTCATTAAATAAATTAACTACAAGTACCTACAATTATCTACAATTAAATAAACTAAAGTACAAAACCCCCCCACTAAATTACAAAAAAAAACAAACACTAAATTACAAAAAATAAAAAAATATTACAAGAATTTTAAACTAATTACACCTAATCTAAGCCCCCTAATAAAATAACAAAGCCCCCCAAAATAAAAAAAAATGCCCTAACCTATACTAAATTACAAAAGTTAACAGCTCTATTACCTTACCAGCCCTGAACAGGGCCCTTTGCGGGGCATGCCCCAAAGAAAACAGCTCTTTTGCCTGTAAAAAAAAAAACACAATCCCCCCCCCACATTACAACCCACCACCCACATACCCCTACTCTAACCCAAACCCCCCTTAAATAAACCTAACACTACCCCCCCTGAAGATCTCCCTACCTTGAGTCGTGTTCACCCAGCCGGGCCGAAGTCTTCATCCGATGGGGCAGAAGAGGACATCCAGACCGGCAGAAGTCTTCATCCAAGCGGGGCAAGAAGAGGTCTTCCATCCATAATACAAGTACCAAAATACAAACAAACACTAAATTACCAAAAATAATAAAATATTACAATAATTTTAAACTAATTACACCTAATCTAAGCCCCCTACTAGCTATTAATATAGCTTCAATATAACTAATAGTTACATTGTAGCTATTTTAGGATTTATATGTATTTTACAGGCAACTTTGTATTTATTTTAACTAGGTACAATAGCTATTAAATAGTTAATAACTATTT
The DNA here is from genome assembly GCF_027579735.1 of Bombina bombina. Lineage (NCBI taxonomy): Eukaryota > Metazoa > Chordata > Amphibia > Anura > Bombinatoridae > Bombina > Bombina bombina. Next base: position 415,593,684 of record NC_069503.1, on the reverse strand, counting down.
AATAACTACCTAGCTAAAATAAATACAAATTTACCTGTAAAATTAATCATAACCTAAGTTACAATTACACCTAACACTACACTATCATTAAATTAACTAAATAAATGAATCCTATATAAAACTAAAGACTTACCTGTAAAATAAACCCTAATATAGCTGCAATATAACTAATAGTTACATTGTAGCTATTTTAGCATTTATATTTATTGTACAGGCAACTTTGTATTCATTTTAACTAGGTTCAATAGCTATTAAATAGATATTGACTATTTAATAGCTACCTAGTTAAAATAATTACAAAATTACCTGTAAAATAAATCCTAACCTAAGTTACAATTAAACCTAACACTACACTATCATTAAATAAATTAACTACAAGTACCTACAATTAAATGCAATTAAAAAAACTAAACTAAAGTACAAACCCCCCCCCACTAAATTACAAAAAATAAAAAAATATTACAAGAATTTTAAACTAATTACACCTAATCTAAGCCCCCTAATAAAATAACAAAGCCCCCCAAAATAAAAAAAATGCCCTAACCTATACTAAATTACAAAAGTTAACAGCTCTATTACCTTACCAGCCCTGAACAGGGCCCTTTGCGGGGCATGCCCCAAAGAAAACAGCTCTTTTGCCTGTAAAAAAAAAACACAATCCCTCCCCCCACATTACAACCCACCACCCACATACCCCTACTCTAACCCAAACCCCCCTTAAATAAACCTAACACTACCCCCCTGAAGATCTCCCTACCTTGAGTCGTGTTCACCCAGCCGGGCCGAAGTCTTCATCCGATGGGGCAGAAGAGGACATCCAGACTGGCAGAAGTCTTCATCCAAGCGGGGCAAGAAGAGGTCTTCCATCCATCAGAAAAGTACAAAAAAACAAACAAACACTAAATTAGCAAAAATAATAAAATATTACAATAATTTTAAACTAATTACACCTAATCTAAGCCCCCTACTAGCTATTAATATAGCTACAATATAACTAATAGTTACATTGTAGCTATTTTAGGATTTATATTTATTTTACAGGCAACTTTGTATTTATTTTAACTAGGTACAATAGCTATTAAATAGTTAATAACTACCTAGCTAAAATAAATACAAATTTACCTGTAAAATAAACCCTAACCTAAGTTACACTAACACCTAACACTACACTGTCATTAAATTAACTAAATAAATTAATCCTATATAAAACTAAATACTTACCTGTAAAATAAACCCTAAGATAGCTGTAATATAACTAATAGTTACATTGTAGCTATTTTAGCATTTATATTTATTTTACAGGCAACTTTGTATTTATTTTAACTAGGTACAATAGCTATTAAATAGTTATTGACTAATTAATAGCTACCTAGTTAAAATAATTACAAAATTACCTGTAAAATAAATCCTAACCTAAGTTACTATTAAACCTAACTCTACACTATCATTAAATAAATTAACTACAAGTATCTACAATTAAATACAATGAAATAAACTAAACTAAAGTACAAAAAAAACAAACACTAAATTACAAAAAATAAAAAAAATTACAAGAATTTTAAACTAATTACACCTAATCTAAGCCCCCTAATAAAATAACAAAGCCCCCCAAAATAAAAAAATGCCCTACCCTATACTAAATTACAAAAGTAATCAGCTCTATTACCTTACCAGCCCTGAACAGGGCCTTTTGCGGGGGCATGCCCCAAAGAAAACAGCTCTTTTGCCTGTAAAAAAAAACACAATACCCCCCCCCCACATTACAACCCACCACCCACATACCCCTACTCTAACCCAAACCCCCCTTAAATAAACCTAACACTACCCCCCTGAAGATCTCTCTACCGTGTCTTCACCCAGCGGGCCGAAGTCTTCATCCGATCGGGCAGAAGAGGACATCCAGACCGGCAGAAGTCTTCATCCAAGTGGGGCAAGAAGAGGTCTTCCATCCATCAGAAGTCTTGATCCAGGCGGCATCTTCTCTGTTCATCCATCCGGAGCGGAGCGGCAGCATCCTGAAGACATCCCACGCAGAGCATCCTCTTCTTTCTTGATCCGACGACTAGGTGACTGTACCTTTAAGTGACGTCATCCAAGATGGCGTCCCTTGAATTCCGATTGGCTGATAGGATTCTATCAGCCAATCGGAATTAAGGTAGGAAAAATCTGATTGGCTGATTTAATCAGCCAATCAGATTCAAGTTCAATCCGATTGGCTGATGGAATCAGCCAATCAGATTGACCTCGCATTCTATTGGCTGTTCCGATCAGCCAATAGAATGCAAGCTCAATCTGATTGGCTGATTGGATCAGCCAATCGGATTGAACTTGAATCTGATTGGCTGATTGAATCAGCCAATCAGATTTTTCCTACCTTAATTCCGATTGGCTGATAGAATCCTATCAGCCAATCGGAATTCAAGGGACGCCATCTTGGATGACGTCACTTAAAGGTACAGTCACCTAGTCGTCGGATCAAGAAAGAAGAGGATGCTCTGCGTGGGATGTCTTCAGGATGCTGCCGCTCCGCTCCGGATGGATGAACAGAGAAGATGCCGCCTGGATCAAGACTTCTGATGGATGGAAGACCTCTTCTTGCCCCACTTGGATGAAGACTTCTGCCGGTCTGGATGTCCTCTTCTGCCCGATCGGATGAAGACTTCGGCCCGCTGGGTGAAGACACGGTAGAGAGATCTTCAGGGGGGTAGTGTTAGGTTTATTTAAGGGGGGTTTGGGTTAGAGTAGGGGTATGTGGGTGGTGGGTTGTAATGTGGGGGGGGGGTATTGTGTTTTTTTTTACAGGCAAAAGAGCTGTTTTCTTTGGGGCATGCCCCCGCAAAAGGCCCTGTTCAGGGCTGGTAAGGTAATAGAGCTGATTACTTTTGTAATTTAGTATAGGGTAGGGCATTTTTTTATTTTGGGGGGCTTTGTTATTTTATTAGGGGGCTTAGATTAGGTGTAATTAGTTTAAAATTCTTGTAATTTTTTTATTTTTTGTAATTTAGTGTTTGTTTTTTTTGTACTTTAGTTTAGTTTATTTCATTGTATTTAATTGTAGGTACTTGTAGTTAATTTATTTAATGATAGTGTAGTGTTAGGTTTAATAGTAACTTAGGTTAGGATTTATTTTACAGGTAATTTTGTAATTATTTTAACTAGGTAGCTATTAATTAGTCAATAACTATTTAATAGCTATTGTACCTAGTTAAAATAAATACAAAGTTGCCTGTAAAATAAATATAAATGCTAAAATAGCTACAATGTAACTATTAGTTATATTGTAGCTATATTAGGGTTTATTTTACAGGTAAGTATTTAGTTTTATATAGGATTAATTTATTTAGTTAATTTAATGACAGTGTAGTGTTAGGTGTAATTGTAACTTAGGTTAGGGTTTATTTTACAGGTAAATTTGTATTTATTTTAGCTAGGTAGTTATTAACTATTTAATAGCTATTGTACCTAGTTAAAATAAATACAAAGTTGCCTGTAAAATAAATATAAATCCTAAAATAGCTACAATGTAACTATTAGTTATATTGTAGCTATATTAATAGCTAGTAGGGGGCTTAGATTAGGTGTAATTAGTTTAAAATTATTGCAATATTTTATTATTTTTGCTAATTTTGTGTTTGTTTGTTTTTTTGTACTTTTCTGATGGATGGAAGACCTCTTCTTGCCCCGCTTGGATGAAGACTTCTGCCAGTCTGGATGTCCTCTTCTGCCCCATCGGATGAAGACTTCGGCCCGGCTGGGTGAACACGACTCAAGGTAGGGAGATCTTCAGGGGGGTAGTGTTAGGTTTATTTAAGGGGGGTTTGGGTTAGAGTAGGGGTATGTGGGTGGTGGGTTGTAATGTGGGGGGGGGGGTTGTGTTTTTTTTTACAGGCAAAAGAGCTGTTTTCTTTGGGGCATGCCCCGCAAAAGGCCCTGTTCAGGGCTGGTAAGGTAATAGAGCTGTTAACTTTTGTAATTTAGTATAGGGTAGGGCATTTTTTTTATTTTGGGGGGCTTTGTTATTTTATTAGGGGGCTTAGATTAGGTGTAATTAGTTTAAAATTCTTGTAATATTTTTTTATTTTTTGTAATTTAGTGGGGGGGGGGTTGTACTTTAGTTTAGTTTTTTAATTGTATTTAATTGTAGGTACTTGTAGTTAATTTATTTAATGATAGTGTAGTGTTAGGTTTAATTGTAACTTAGGTTAGGATTTATTTTACAGGTAATTTTGTAATTATTTTAACTAGGTAGCTATTAAACAGTAAATATCTATTTAATAGCTATTGTACCTAGTTAAAATAAATACAAAGTTGCCTGTACAATAAATATAAATGCTAAAATAGCTACAATGTAACTATTAGTTATATTGCAGCTATATTAGGGTTTATTTTACAGGTAAGTCTTTAGTTTTATATAGGATTCATTTATTTAGTTAATTTAATGATAGCGTAGTGTTAGGTGTAATTGTAACTTAGGTTATGATTTATTTTACAGGTAAATTTGTATTTATTTTAGCTAGGTAGTTATTAAATAGTTATTAACTATTTAATAGCTATTGTACCTAGTTAAAATAAATACAAAGTTGCCTGTAAAATAAATATAAATCCTAAAATAGCTACAATGTAACTATTAGTTATATTGAAGCTATATTAATAGCTAGTAGGGGGCTTAGATTAGGTGTAATTAGTTTAAAATTATTGTAATATTTTATTATTTTTTGTAATTTAGTGTTTGTTTGTATTTTGGTACTTGTATGATGGATGGAAGACCTCTTCTTGCCCCGCTTGGATGAAGACTTCTGCCGGTCTGGATATCCTCTTCTGCCCCATCGGATGAAGACTTCGGCCCGGCTGGGTGAACACGACTCAAGGTAGGGAGATCTTCAGGGGGGTAGTGTTAGGTTTATTTAAGGGGGGTTTGGGTTAGAGTAGGGGTATGTGGGTGGTGGGTTGTAATGTGGGGGGATTGTGTTTTTTTTTTTACAGGCAAAAGAGCTGTTTTCTTTGGGGCATGCCCCGCAAAGGGCCCTGTTCAGGGCTGGTAAGGTAATATAGCTGTTAACTTTTGTAATTTAGTATAGGGTAGGGCATTTTTTTTATTTTGGGGGGCTTTGTTATTTTATTAGGGGGCTTAGATTAGGTGTAATTAGTTTAAAATTCTTGTAATATTTTTTTATTTTTTGTAATTTAGTGTTTGTTTTTTTTTGTAATTTAGTGGGGGGGTTTTGTACTTTAGTTTATTTAATTGTAGATAATTGTAGGTACTTGTAGTTAATTTATTTAATGACAGTGTAGTGTTAGGTTTTATTGTAACTTAGGTTAGGATTTATTTTACAGGTAATTTTGTAATTATTTTAACTAGGTAGCTATTAATTAGTCAATAACTATTTAATAGCTTTTGTACCTAGTTAAAATAAATACAAAGTTGCCTGTAAAATAAATATAAACGCTAAAATAGCTACAATGTAACTATTAGTTATATTGCAGCTATATTAGGGTTTATTTTACAGGTAAGTATTTTGTTTTAAATATGATTCGTTTATTTAGTTAATTTAATGATAGTGTAGTGTTAGGTGTTAGTGTAACTTAGGTTAGGATTTATTTTACAGGTAAATTTGTATTTATTTTAGCTAGGTAGTTATTAAATAGTTATTAACTATTTAATAACTATTGTACCTAGTTAAAATAAATACAAAGTTGCCTGTAAAATAAAAATAAATCCTAAAATAGCTACAAAGTAACTATTAGTTATATTGCAGCTATCTTAGGGTTTATTTTACAGGTAAGTCTTTAGTTTTAAATAGGATTCATTTATTTAACTATAGTAAACTTATTTCGTTTTATTTAAATTATATTTAAGTTAGGGGGTGTTAGGGTTAGGGTTAGACTTAGGTTTAGGGGTTAATAACCTTATTATAGTAGCGGCGACGATGGGGGCGGGAGATTAGGGGTTAATAATTGTAGGTAGGTGGCGGCGATGTTAGGGAGGGCAGATTAGGGGTTAATAAAATGTATTATAGTGTTTGCGAGGCGGGAGTGCGGCGGTTTAGGGATTAATACATTTATTATAGTGGCGGCGATTTGCGGTCGGCAGATTAGGGGTTAATACTTGTAGTTAGATTGCAGCGACGTTGGGGGGGGCAGATTAGGGGTTAATAACTATAATGTAGGGGTCGGCGGTGTTAGGGACAGCAGATTAGGGGTTAATAGCTATAATGTAGGCGGCGGCGATATCGGGTCGGCAGATTAGGGGTTAATACTTATAGTTAGATTGCGGCGACGTTGGGGGAGGCAGATTAGGGGTTAATAACTATAATGTAGGGGTCGGCGGTGTTAGGGACAGCAGATTAGGGGTTAATAGCTATAATGTAGGCGGCGGCGATATCCGATCGGCAGATTAGGGGTTAAATAATGTTATTATAGGGTTTGCGATGTGGGGGGGCCTCGGTTTAGTGGTTCATAGGTAGTTTATGGGTGTTAGTGACTTAGTGTACTAAATGGGTGTTAGTGTAGTAAAAACATACCGAATTTCGGAACGGAATAGAACCGAATTCAGCCGAATCCGAATAAATCCGAAACGAATTTATTCGGATCCGAATAAATCCGAAACGAATTTATTTAAATTTTGCCGAATCAGATTCGATCCGAAACGAAATTCTAAAAGTCCGAATCGATCCGAACCGAAAACGAACCGAATTTTTTAGCGGTGCACATGTCTAAAGAAAAGACAGTGCAGAAATCTGACCCTTCAGAGTACTGACTGACAAACCCTTCTCCAGGACCACCTGAAGAAAGGAAATTATGCAAGGATTCTTCACTCGACTCAAAGAGAAATTCTTCAATTCACAGCAGTATAGGTATTTATGCCATACCTTATGGTAAATATTTTGAGTAACTGGCTTACGAGCCTGAATCATAGTATCAATTACTCAGAAAAACCACGCCTAATCAAAACAAGATGTTTAATCTCCAAGCAGTCTGCTTCAGAAAATCTAGGTTTAGATGGAGGAAGGGACCCTGAAGTAGAAGGTCCCTCCTCAGAGGCAACCTCCAAGGGGAAAGAGATGACATCTTCACTAGATCTGCGAACCAAATCCTGAGCGGCCATGCAGGAGCTATTAGAATCACAGATGCCCTCTCCTGTGTGATACGAGCAATGACTCGAGGAAGGAGGGCAAAAGGAGGGAACAGGTACGTCAGACTGAAGTTCCAAGGCACCGCCAAAGCGTCTATCAGAGCAACTTGAGGATCTCTTGATCTTGAATCCTACTTTGGAAGCTTGATGAGATGCCATCAAGTCCAATTCTGGAACCCCCCACCTGAGAGTTATCATTGTGAAAACCTCTGGGTGGAGAGCCCACTCCCCGGGGTGAAAGGTCTGTCTGCTCCGAAAATACGCTTCCCAGTTGTCCACCCCTGAGATGTGGATGGCAGAGAGGAGGCAATTGTGAGACTCCGCCCACTCTAGAATGCGAGTCACCTCCTTCATTGCTAAGGAGATCCGAGTTCCTCCCTGGTGATTGATGCAAGCCACTGAGATGATATTGTCTGATTGGAATCTGATAAACTGGACCAAAGCTAGTTGAGGCCAGGCTATTAAGGCATTTAAAATTGCTCTCAACTCTAAAATGTTTATGGGAAGCAAAGACTCCTCTAGAGTCCAAAGAACCTGAGCCTTTAGGGAACCCCAAACAGCCCAAAAGCCCAAAAGACTGTCGTCCATTGTCACAACCACCCAGGATGGTCTCAAAAAACACGTAGTCCTGCGAGATCAAGCAAGATAGAGAGTCTCTTGATAGGGGATATCGAACTATCCTCTGAGCTAGGTTTGAGTGGTCTCCATTTCATTGTCTGAGCAAGCATTACTGAAGTGGTCTCAGATGGAACTGAGCAAGCAGAATGATGTCCATGGAAGCAACCATCAAACCAATCACTTCCATACACTGAGCCACAGATGGAAGGGTTGCATTTTGGATTTTCTGACATCCTTCAGAAAAATCTTCATGGACAGAGGATCTATAAACATTCCAAAGAAAACCACCCTGATGTCTGGCACTAGGGAACTCTTCTCTAGATTCACTTTCCACCTGTAGGAATGAAGAATAGATAACAACATCTCTGTATGAGATTTTGCTAACTAAAAAGATGAACTAAGATGCCATCCAGGTAAGGCGTCACCGCTATTCCTTGAGATCAAAAGGGCCCCTAGGACCTTTGTAAAGATTTGAGGAGCCATGGCAAGACCCAAGGGAAGAGCCATAAACTGGAAATGTTTGTCCAGAAAGGAAAACTGAAGGAATTGGTGATGTTCCCTGTGAATGGGGGCATGCAGATATGCATCCTTCAGATCTATAGTCATCATGAAGTGACCTTCCTGTACCAAGGGTAGAATGGAATGAATAGTTTCCATCTTGAAGGACAGAACCTTGAGGAACTTGTTGAGACAGTTGAGGTCTAAAATGGGACAAAAAATTCCCTCATTTTTGGAAACTACAAACAGATTTTAATAGAATCCTTTACATCGTTCCGCTACAGGAACTGGAACAATCACTCCCAGGGAAGATAGGTCCTTTACGCAGTTTGCCTGGTTTGCAGATAACTTTGACAGGAGAAATCTGCCCCTGGGGAGACAAGACTTGAATCCTATTCTGTATCCCTGAGATACTACCTGGAATATCGTGGATCCAAGCCTGCCAAAAAAAGAACAGCCTGCCCCGAAATTGATCCAGAACTGGACCGGGGGTGGCCCCTTCATGCTGATTTGGAATCAATGGAAGATTTCTTGGTTTGCTTTCCCTTATTCCAAGGTTGAACGAACCTCCAACAGGTTCTGGGTTGCTCAGGCTTGGAAGAAGAGAAGGAAGACTTCTGTCCCTTGAAGTTATGAAAGGAACGAAAATTAGAACTCTGGCGACCCTTAGGTCTATTCTTCTTGTCCTGAGGTAGGAAAGATCCATTTCCAACCGGAATTTTGGAAATGATCTCAGCCAGACCAGGACCAAATAAAGTCTTACCTCTATAAGGTAAAGACAGAAACTTGAACTTGGAAGTTATATCAGCACACCAATATTTTAACCACAGAGCTCTGCGAGCTAGAACTGCAATACTAGAACTGTTAGCTCCCAGTCTAAGCACTTGCATGTTGGCATCACAGATAAAAGTATTGGCTAACTTAAGATCCTTGATCCTATCCTGGATCACTTCTATAGTAATCTCTTCTGAAATTAGGTCAGACAAGGCATTGCACCAATAAGATGCCGCTCCCGCAACCATAGCGATACTTGCAACAGGTTGCCATTGAAATCCCTGATAAATGTACATCTTTCTTAAGTAAGCCTCTAGCGTCTTATCCATGGAATCCTTGAAAGAACAACTATCCTCAATCAGAATAGTAGTTCTCTTGGCTAGAGTAGATATAGCTCCTTCTATTTTGGGTACTGTGTGCCACGAGTCCCGATTAGAATCTGCAAGAGGAAACATCTTTTTAAAAACAATGGATGGGGAAAAAGGAATCCGTGGTTTTTCCCATTCCTGTGCTATCATTTCTGACATACTGTCTGGAACTGGAAAAACTTCCACAGAAGAAAGAACATAATATACTCTATTTAGTTTACGAGACTTCTTTGGATTCTCCATGACAGATGATTCAGAGTCATCCAAAGTAGCAAGTGCCTCTCTCAGAAGTAACCTGATGTGTTCTAGTTTAAACCTAAAATTAACCTCCTTTGAGTCTGTAGATTTCTCCACTATAGAGTCAGAATCTGAAATTTCACCCTTAGAAGCCACTGAGGTATCCTCATCATCAGATAACTGAGACTGACTAATGGCGACTTAGAGGAGTCAGAACCCTTACTGAGAGAAATATTTTTAGACTTTCTTTTCCTCTTACCAGCAACTGGGAAAGCCCAGAAACCCCAGAAGTAATCTATGCAGCAAAATCCCCTGGTAAATAAAGACCCCCAGGAGGATTTTGAGAGGAACAAAACTTTTAAAGCTTGTGACGTTTGAGGGGAAGGCTGAGGCATTGCTAGGACAACAATATCCTGGAGACAAAAGGCTCTGAGAGAAAATTCTTATCTCTAAATAATAAGGTCTTATTTAGACAAGAGGAGCAAAACTGCACAGGAGGAATAATCTTAGCTTCCAAGCAAAATAAACACTTTTCAAAAGATCCAGTTTCTTCATTAGTGTCCATAATTAAAAGTAACCTGGTCCCACAAGAAAATAACAAAATTAATTAATAAAGATTTTTTATATTATGACCAATTACATTTTTAAACAATAGAAACAATTTATAAAATTCAGCACTGTAATTCCTCATCTCTGCTGAGAGCTTACCACTCCCTGAGCCAGTCGATCTATCCCACTAGCAGAGGAAATGTTAATTATAGGACCATAATTAATAAATTCTCCCCAAGAGCTGAAAAAAATGTCCACACACGCCACAGCAAACTCTGCTCTGATCGGAGAAGCCGATAACCGGAAGTGCAGAGAAAACAGTCACGTGACCGCAACTAAAATGAACTGTGCCACAAGGCTATAAAACAGCCAGTAAGAAAAAAATATTTAAATGAATAGGGATTCATTTTGCCATGAAAACAAACTATCCCACTCTCCAAAACATAGCTTTTATGCCCCAATAATGTAATATCTCTCAAGCCCATAAAAAATAAATGAAAGATTTCTGCTTCACTTTAAAATTATTTCAGACTCATAACACCCTCTGTAATATTATGCAGTGCCCCCAATAATATCTCTGATAAAAACATATCTATTAAAGGGACAATCAAGTCCAAAAAAAACTTTCAAATTCAAATAGGGCATTTAATTTTAAACAACTTTCCAATTTACTTTTATCACCAATTTTGCTTTGTTCTCTTGGTATTCTTAGTTGAAAACTAAACCTAGGAGGTTCATATGCTAATTTCTTAGACCTTGAAGGCCGCAATCTAAATGCAGTTTTTTTACGACTAGAGGGCATTAGTTCATGTGTTTCATATAGATAACATTGAGCTCATGCACGTGAATTTACCATGGAGTCAGCTCTGATTGGCTAAAATGCAAGTCTGTCAAAAAAACTGAAATAAGGGGTCAGTCTGCTGTGGCTTAGATACATGGGAATTACAGAGGTAAAACATGTATTATTATAATTGTGTTGGTTCTGCAAAACTGGGGAATTGGTAATTAAGGGATTATCTATCTTTTAAAACAAAAAAAATTCTGGTGTTGACTGTCTCTTTAATAAAGAGATAATGAGTCCCAGGAATAATATAATATTCCACAAGGGGATTAACCCTTAGAGTGCTGGTACCTTCTAACATAGAAGGAAAAGCACTTAACTGTGGATCTTGTCAGGCAGTGAATGGCTTCTAAGGTGTGACAGATTTCTTCACTTCTATAAGGGACATGAAGAAAAGAAAAGACAGAGTAACCAACCCTTGTTTTATATAATAGGGGTAACAATAATGTTAGAAGCGAAGCAAAATACCACTTCACTGTCTTCTAACTTCTAAAATCCTCCATTACTCTTACTAAAGAGATTGACATGGACACAGCTTGACCCCAATCCTTGCTTGCAGGGAAAAGTACCCATAAATGGATAAATATCTTCAGACACCATCTTCGCACATTCTCCCGTGACAGAGGCAAAGAGAATGACTGGGGATTATGGATAAGGGAAGTGACATTTAACAGCTCTGCTGGGGTGCTCTTTGCCTCCTCCTGCTGGCCAGGAGTTGAATATCCCATTTGTAATTGGAATTTGTGGACTCTCCATGCCATAGGAAAGAAAAATGTCTTGAGGAGTTGAGGTGTTCTGGAATGGGTATAGGATAAGGTATATAACAAGGGTTTGGGGAAGGAAAAGGGTCAAGGGTCAAGGGTCTATGTTTCTGTGTGTACGTGTATTTTTGCTAAATCTAATACGACAACGAACATGAAAGTTTATAGCAAAGAAATAAATACAAATCTCGACTACCTGACCAGAAGTTTTGTGCAAGAGGGGCTTTGAATATTTGAGTTATCTGACTTGAATAATTTTAGTGTGGGCTCAGATAGAAATATATTACCTTAGGGAAATTAACTTACAACAACAATACCAATGTATTGTACTATACTAAAACTTGCATTATATATATATATATATAAATATATGTATAAAATGTTATTATTACATTATTATGTTAATATAAATGATGAAGATTCAGTTGTAATTCCACCATTAAAAATGCAACTGTATAGATTGCATAACAGCAGTGTTAACACTCCATATTGCTTGCATTTTTGCACTTATCTGTGTTTAGATTCAGGAAAAATGAAGAGGTGGCATTGTAAATTGATAAACTGAAATACTGACAGTGCAAACAGTTATGTTAATTATATCCTGCACATGGTATCTCTTATTACTGTTATTGCTCTTTTGTGTATGCAAATTAAGGAAAATAATTTGGAGTTCCTTGAGAACTAGAATTCAATAGTTTCTTTGAAAAGGTCTGCACTCCTAGTAAAACAATGAATAAAAAATAGCTTTATTAGATCACTTTAAAAAAATTAAATTAAAAAACTGGTTAAGATACATCAGACGCTTTTCGGCAAAACCTAGCCTTACTCATAGATGTAATTTACAATAAAGTCAATTAAAACATTTAAACCCAATATCAATTATTGATTGGTTCAATTCAAGGTCACATGATACTCATTCAAAAAAAAATTAGGAAGTATAAAGTGGACTTAAAGGGACACTGAACCCAATTTTTTTCTTTTGTGATTCAGATAGAGCATGAAATTTTAAGTAACTTTCTAATTTACTCCTATTATCAAATTTTCTTAATTCTCTTGGTATCTTTATTTGAAATGCAAGAATGTAAGTTTAGATGCCGGCCCATTTTTGGTGAACAACCTGGGTTGTCCTTGCTGATTGGTGGATAAATTCATCCACCAATAAAAAAGTACTGTCCAGAGTTCTGAACCAAGAAAAAGCTTAGATTACTTATTTTTCAAATAAAGATAGCAAGAGAACAAAGAAAAATTGATAATAGAAGTAAATTAGAAGTTGCTTAAAATTGCTCTATCTGAATCATGAAAGAAAAAAATTTGGTTCAGTGTCCCTTTAAGTTGGTATACATATAAATAAATATAAATCCAATATTGTACCATACAATATAGAAAATCCCATAATACCATAACATATGTACATGAACATGATAATAATAATGATAATTCAAAACCCTAATCAGTGAAAAATGATAACCAAACTCTATTTGAAAACATTCCTTGATCATATTTGGTGGAACCTGACATACTGACCCATCAGGCTTTACAAGAAAATTAATAGTTTTTTGAATGTCACTAATAGTATAACCTCTATTAGACGATCTATGGACCAAAGAGTTACACTATTTTTCATAATCTTAATTCACTGTACAATTTATTTTTATTCACATAAACTGTCCATTTGCCACTGTCTGAAAACAACCTGACCATGTAACGCAGTATTGCCAGATATTGGTTTACTATTTAATGTAGAGCCTATCTTGCCCATTTCATACAAACCTGTATGGGGGATTGTCCAAAAAAATAATAGTTGTAATTTGATGGTCTACTGTAGATTTCAACCACATAGGGCGCGATCCGATATACGGCGTAGGTTTCGGTGCAAGTGATGGAACCCGCTCCGCCCGTAATTTCACCTCGCACATTGGGGTATTACATATACTGCGCCGTCAGATGCTAAACTGGCGTAAGCAGGACAAACTGGCGATCTTCTGAAATGTGCACAAACACACATTTTAGTTGTCGCAAGTAACTTACGCCAGTATTTTGTCCACGGAAAGTCTCATTATAGAGTAGAAAAAAGTGTATAAGGAGGAGCGCTTAAGCTTAAGGTGTGCAAATGCAAGTCAATGATATCATAAAGTGAATAATAAAAACGTGGCTAATAAAAACGTGGCTATGCCAAATTTATTAAAAAATCAACAAATTAAAACAATTTAAAATAATGACCATGGATCTATGTAGAAATCGGACGTAAAAAAATACGTCCGAAGGGTGAAAAATACACGCGTAACTTGTATGCTACGCCGTATATGTAATACCAAAATCATGCAAATCTGGCGTCGCCGGCTTTTGCGAGCGACGCTGCATATGTGATCAAGGCCATAGTATTATCATTAATGTAATGTAAAAAACGAACAAAGACATTGAGTTTGTTATTGCTGTATGCCACTGGACTGTTCTTTTGAGCAAACCTAGTGTTTCTTTCCTAATTAAGGTGAAAGGCTTTAGTGAGTCACCGTTGCGTAAACTCTGTAAATATTGTGCATTTCATGAATCCTTTATTTTACTCTGTGTTTGAGGTGCTGACACTGGGTGCCAACCGTGTATGGAAACTAGAATCCAATATCACAACAGATTCGTGTTCATTAACAGGACTCTGAAGTCAAAATAAAATGCTCATGATTCAAATGAAGCGTGCAATTAATAAAAAAAACACTATTGTCAAATTTGCCAGAAAAAAATACTACTCTTTCGAAATTTGGAATATGTTCATTGCATTGTATTTTTAATGCATTTACTACAATCCTTCTTTATTTAATGGTCCTTTAAGGTATTTGTTTACTGATGCATTGAGTAATATCTATTTGTGTAAAAAATGTAAGCATAGAGATTCAAATAACCGTTACATAATGATTCAACAAATAATAGTTAATATTTAATAGTATTTAGCAACAGTATATATTTCAAAAAATATTTATATAAAAAAAAAATATATATATATATATATATATATAAAAGGCATTCGCCTAGATTACGAGTTTTGCGTTAGAGGCTGTGCGGTGCTAATGAGCAGTTTATGCTCACCGCTCACTGGTATTACGGGTTTTTACAAACCCGGCGTTAACCACAAAAAAGTGAGAGAAGAGCAAAATTTTGCTCCACATCTCACCTCAATACCAGCGCTGCTTACGTTAGCGGTGAGCTGTTAAAACGTGCTTGTGCATGATACCCCCATAGGGATCAATGGGGGAGAGCCGGCTGAATAAAACCTAACACCTGCAAAAAAGCAGCGTAAAGCTCCTTAACACAGCCCCATTGATTCCTATGGCGAAATACATTTATGTCTACACCTAACACCCTAACATGAACCCCAAGTCTAAACACCTCTAATCTTACACTTATTAACCCCTAATCTGCTGCCCCCAACATCGCTGACACCTACATTATATTATAAACCCCTAATCTGCTGCTCCGTACACCGCCGCCACTTACATTATACTTATGAACCCCTAATCTGCTGCCCCCAACATTGCCGACACCTACATTATATTTATTATCCCCTAATCTGCCGCCCCCAATGTCGCCGCAACCTAACTACACTTATTAACCCCTAATCTGCTGCCCCCAACATCGCCACCACTATAATAAACATACTAACCCCTAAACCTAAGTCTAACCCTAACCCCCCCTAGCTTAAATATAATTTAAATAAATCTAAATAAAATTACTATCATTAACTATAAGAAAAAGAAGCACAGAGGCGCCAACATGGCCTAGTAACGTCACGGCAGTCGGATACAAAACATAAGCAGGATAGGAAATATACTCACAAGCGTAGCGCACCCAAATGGTGCTATTGTGGCAGCCTGGAACATCAAACAGTGGTCCAGCTCACTGGTGTCTCCAGCCAGATAGAGATGATCCTTGGCGAGGGCCTATCCTATGAGGCCTATAAGGGCAAAAAAGGCACACACATAGCCCAGTAACGTTTGTACACCAGATAAAAAAGGATTCAAGGTTGTACTTACAGGAAACAAAGCACCACCAGGTGCAATATCAGCAGTACTGGGACCTCTCAGCCGCCCAGTGGACTGTGGAATCCAATTTGCAGGATGCAGAAAATCACCACTTTGGAAGATAGGACTAGCACACACACTCCACTGCCCCCAAACAGGAGCAGAATAATTGTGATAAAGCAAGTGTATATTTAAAAACTTTTATTTTAAAAACAGTGACATGTTTCTCAGCCACCACAGGCTGTTTCCTCAGGCTATCTTTTGTATCCGACTGCCGTGACATTACTAGGCCATGTTGGCGCCTCTGTGCTTCTTTTTCTTATAGATCATGCCACACCAGGATGACCGTCCTATGACAGAGAGCTGACTTCTTTCTTTTGGATTATTCTTTTTGCGGACATTTTTTTATTTGATTACACCAATATCATCTGTGAGCATATCATCTCTAATAATCTGATATAAGTGTGCTAGGTTTATTGTATATTCTCTTAATGATCTGTATATATTTGCTTACCTGTTTGCTGCTTATTGTTAGCGCCCCCTAGGAGTGTGGTGTATGTTCTATATGCACCACCCTCCTTATATCTTTTGCTATCATTAACTAAATAATTCCTATTTAAAACTAAATACCTATAAAAAAAAAAAACTAACGGCTAGATTTAGAGTTGGGCGGTAGCCGTGAAAACCAGCATTAGAGGCTCCTAACGCTGGTTTTTACCGCCCGCTGGTATTTGGAGTCAGTCAGGAAAGGGTCTAACGCTCACTTTGCAGCCGCAACTTTTCCATACCGCAGATCCCCCTACGCCATTTGCGTATCCTACCTTTTCAATGGGATCTTTCTAACGCCGGTATTTAGAGTCTTGGCTGAAGTGAGCGTTAGAAATCTAACGACAAAACTCCAGCCGCAGAAAAAAGTCAGTAGTTAACAGCTTTCTGGGCTAACGCCGGTTTATTAAGCTCTTAACTACTGTGCTCTAAAGTACACTAACACCCATAAACTACCTATGTACCCCTAAACCGAGGTCCCCCCACATCGCCGCCACTCTATTAAATTTTTTAACCCCTAATCTGCCACTCCGTATACCGCCGCAACCTACGTTATCGCTATGTACCCCTAATCTGCTGCCCCTAACACCGCCGACCCCTATATTATATTTATTAACCTCTAATCTGCCTCCCCCAACGTCGCCGCCACCTACCTACACTTATTAACCCCTAATCTGCCGAGCCGGATCTCACCGCTACTATAATAAATGTATTAACCCCTAATCCGCCTCACTCCCGCCTCAATAACCCTATAATAAATAGTATTAACCCCTAATCTGCTCTCCCTAACATCGCCGACACCTAACTTCAATTATTGAACCCTAATCTGCCTACTCTAAGCCCCCTAATAAAATAACAAAGACCCCCAAAATAAAAAAATGCCCTACCCTATTCTAAATTAAAAAAGTTCAAAGCTCTTTTACCTTACCAGCCCTGAAAAGGGCCATTTGCGGGGTATGCCCCAAAGAATTCAGCTCTTTTGCCTGTAAAAAAAACATACAATACCCCCCCCAACATTACAACCCACCACCCACATACCCCTAATCTAACACAAACCCCCCTTAAATAAACCTAACACTAAGCCCCTGAAGATCATCCTACCTTATCTTCACCATGCCAGGTTCACCGATCCGTCCTCCGAAGTCTTCATCCAAACCCAAGCGGGGGCTGGCGATCCATAATCCGTCTGAAGTCTTCTATCAAGCGGCAGCTGAAGAGGTCCAGAAGAGGCTCCAAAGTCAACATCCTATCCGGGAAGACGAGGAGATCCGGACCGGCAACCATCTTGATCCAAGCGGCATCTTCTATCTTCATCCGATGACGAACGGCTCCATCTTGAAGACCTCCAGCACGGATCCATCTTCTTCTTCCGACGTCCAACTGAAGAATTAAGGTTCCTTTAAGGGACGTCATCCAAGATGGCGTCCCTCGATCAGCCGATCGGAATTAAGGTAGGAAAATTCTGATTGGCTGATGGAATCAGCCAATCAGATTCAAGTTCAATCCGATTGGCTGATCCGATCAGCCAATCAGATTGAGCTTGCATTCTATTGGCTGATCAGAACATGGTTGCCGGTCCGGATCTCCTCTTCTTCCCGGATAGGATGAAGACTTTGGAGCCTCTTCTGGACCTCTTCAGCCGCCGCTTGATAGAAGACTTCAGACGGATTATGGATCGCCAGCCCCCGATTGGGCTTGGATGAAGATTTCGGAGGCTTGGATGAAGACTTTGGAGGACGGATCGGTGAACTTGGCATGGTGAAGATAAGGTAGGAAGATCTTCAGGGGCTTAGTGTTAGGTTTATTTAAGGGGGGTTTGGGTTAGATTAGGGGTATGTGGGTGGTGGGTTGTAATGTTGGGGGGGGGGGTATTGTATGTTTTTTTTTACAGGCAAAAGAGCTGAATTCTTTGGGGCATGCCCCGCAAATGGCCCTTTTCATGGCTGGTAAGGCTTTGAACTTTTTTAATTTAGAATAGGGTAGGGCATTTTTTTATTTTGGGGGTCTTTGTTATTTTATTAGGGGGCTTAGAGTAGGTGTAATTAGTTTAAAATTGTTGTAATATTTTTCTAATGTTTGTAAATATTTTTTTATTTTTTGTAACTTAGTTTTTTTTTATTTTTTGTACTTTAGTTAGTTTATTTAATTGTAGTTATTTGTAGGTATTGTATTTAATTAATGTATTGATAGTGTAGTGTTAGGATTAATTGTAACTTAGGTTATGATTTATTTTACAGGTAATTTTGTAATTATTTTAACTATTTTAGCTATTAAATATTTATTAACTATTTAATAGCTATTGTACCTGGTTAAAATAAATACAAAGTTGCCTGTAAAACAAATATTAATCCTAAAATAGCTACAATATAATTATTCGTTATATTGTAGCTATATTAGGGTTTATTTTACAGGTAAGTATTTAGATTTAAATAGGAATAATTTATTTAATAAGAGTTAATTTATTTTGTTAGATTTAAATTATATTTAACTTAGGGGGGTGTTAGTGTTAGGTTTAGACTTAGCTTTAGGGGTTAATACATTTATTAGAGTAGTGGCGAGATCCGGTCGGCAGATTAGGGGTTAATAATTGAAGTTAGGTGTCGGTGATGTTAGGGAGAGTAGATTAGGGGTTAATACTATTTATTATAGGGTTATTGAGGTGGGAGTGAGACGGATTAGGGGTTAATACATTTATTATAGTAGCGGTGAGATCCGGTCGGCAGATTAGGGGTTAATAAGTGTAGGTAGGTAGCGGCGACGTTGGGGGCGGCATATTAGGGGTTAATAAATATAATATAGGGGTCGGCGGTGTTAGGGGCAACAGATTAGGGGTCCATAGGGATAATGTAGGTTGCGGCGGTGTACGGAGCGGCAGATTAGGGGTTAATAATAATATGCAGGGGTCAGCGATAGCGGGGGCGGCAGAATAGGGGTTAATAAGTGTAAAGGTTAGGGGTGTTTAGACTCGGGGTACATGTTAGGGTGTAAGGTGCAGACTTAGGAAGAGTTTCCCTATAGGAAACAATGGGGCTGCGTTAGGAGCTGAACGCTGCTTTTTTGCAGGTGTTAGGTTTTTTTCAGCTCAAACAGCCCCATTGTTTTCTATGGGGGAATCGTGCACGAGCATGTTTTTGAAGCTGGCCGCGTCCGTAAGCACCGCTGGTATCGAGAGTTGCAGTTGCGGTAAATATGCTCTATGCTCCCTTTTTTGGAGCCTAACGCAGCCCTTCTGTGAACTCTAAATACCAGCGGTATTTAAAAGGTGCGGGAGAAAAATAGCCAGTGTAGCTAACGCACCCCTTTGGCCGCAGAACTCTAAATCTAGCCGTAAGATAGCTACAATATAACTAATAGTTACATTGTAGCTAGCTAGCTTAGGGTTTATTTTTATTTTACAGGCAAGTTTGTATTTATTTTAATTAGGTAGAATAGTTATTAAATAGTTATTAACTATTTAATAACTACCTAGTTAAAATAAAGACACATTTACCTGTAAAATAAAACCTAACCTAAGTTACAATTACACCTAACACTACACTACAATTAAATTAATTACCTAAATTAAATACAATTAATTACAATTAAATAAAATTATCTAAAGTACAAAAAAGAAACAAACACTAAATTACAGAAAATAATAAAGAAATTACAAGATTTTTAAACTAATTACACTAATCTAATCCCAATAAAAATCCCCCAAAATAAAAAAGCCCTACCCTACACTAAATTACAAATAGCCCTTAAAAGGGCCTTTTGCAGGGCATTGCCCCAAAGTAATCAGCTCTTTTACCTGAAAAAAAAGTATAATCCCCCTCCCAACATTAAAACCCACTACCCACACAATCAACCCTACTCTAAAACCCACCCAAAACCCCCTTAAAAAAACTAACACTAACCCCTTGAAGATCACCTTACCGGGAGATGTCTTCACCCAACCGGGCAGAAGTGGTCCTCCAGACGGGCAGAAGTCTTCATCCAACCGGGCAGAAGTGAGCAGAAGTCTTCATCCAACCGGGCAGAAGTGATCCTCCAGATGGGCAGAAGTCTTCATTCAGATGGCATCTTCTATCTTCATCCATCCGGCGCAGAGCGGGTCCAATTTGAAGACATCCAACGCGGAGCATCCTCTTCTTTCCACGGCCGACTGGATCAGCCAATAGGATTGAACTTCAATCCTATTGGCTGAATGTATCAGCCAATCAGAATTGAAGGGACACCATCTTGGATGACGTCATTTAAAGGAACCTTCAGTTGTCGGCCGTGGAAAGAAGAGGATGCTCCGCGTCTGATGTCTTGAAGATGGACCCGTTCCGTGCCGGATTGATGAAGATAGAAGATGCTGTCTGGATGAAGACTTCTGCCCGTCTGGAGGACCACTTCTGCCCGGTTGGATGAAGACTTCTCCCAGCTTCGTTGAGGACTTCGGCCCGGTTGGGTGAAGACGTCTCCCGGTAAGGTGATCTTCAGGGAGTTAGTGTTAGTTTTTTTTTAAGGGGGGATTGGGTGGGTTTTAGAGTAGGGTTGGTTGTGTGAGTGGTGGGTTTTAATGTAGGGGGGGTATTTGTATTTTTCTTTTACAGGTAAAAGAGCTGATTACTTTGGGGCAATGCCCCGCAAAAGGCCCTTTTAAGGGCTATTTGTAATTTAGTGTAGGGTAGGGCTTTTTTATTTTGGGGGGGGGCTTTTATATTTTGTTAGGGGGATTATATTAGGTGTTATTAGTTTAAAAATCTTGTAATTTCTTTATTATTTTCTGTAATTTAGTGGGGGGGGTTTTGTACTTTAGATCATTTTATTTAATTGTAATTAATTGTATTGCATTTAGTTAATTTAATTAATTATAGTGTAGTGTTAGGTGTAATTGTAACTTAGGTTAGGTTTTATTTTACAGGTAAATGTGTCTTTATTTTAACTAGGTAGTTATTAAATAGTTAATAACTATTTAATAACTATTGTACCTAGTTAAAATAAATGCAAACTTGCCTGTAAAATAAAAATAAACCCTAATATAGCTACAATGTAACTATTAGTTATATTGTAGCTAGCTTAGGGTTTATTTTATAGGTAAGTATTTAGTTTTAAATAGGAATTATTTAGTAAATTGTAGTAATTTTATTTAGATTGATTTAAATTATATTTAAGTTAGGGGGGTTAGGGTTAGACTTACTTTTAGGGGTTAATACATTTAATATAGTTGCAGCGACGTTGGGGGCGGCAGATTAGGGGTTAATAAATGTTGGTAGGTGGCATCGATGTTAGGGATGGCAGATTATGGGTTAATAATATTTAACTACTGTTTGCGATGCGGGAGTGCAGCGGTTTAGGGGTTAATATATTTATTATAGTGGTGGCGATGTGGGGGGACCTCGGTTTAGGGGTTAATAGGTAGTTTATGGGTGTTAGTGTACTTTTTAGCACTTTAGTTAATAGTTTTATGCTACGGTGTTGTAGTGTAAAACTCTTAACTACTGACTTTTAAATGTGGTACCAGTCTTGACAGGAGAGGGTCTACAGCTCACTTTTGGTCAGACTCGTAATACCGGTGCTACGCAAGTCCCATTGAAAATATAGGATACGCAATTGACGTAAGTAGATTTGCGGTATTTCGGAGTCTGGCCAAAAAAGTGAGCGGTACACCTGTACCTTCAAAACTCGTAATACCAGCGGGCGTTAAAAAGCAGCGTTGGGACCGGCCAACGCTGCTTTTTAACCCTAATGCACAACTCATAATCTAGACAATTGATTGTTACACATCAGCATGATTCTTACATCTGACACACCTATTTGCATTCACAGCAGAACATGATGATCAGTCACAGTTAAGTTTAAAGTACATATTGCAGAGAAGAAAGCAAAGCCAAAGGTAGATAGAAAGAAAATAACATTTCTAATGTATATATAATATTTGTCTATTAATTTGAATTTATTTTGCCATAATTTGTCTTATGAAACTTATATGAATTAATTTTCTATTTTTAATTAATTTTAGACCCAGACAACATTGTGTAACCAATAAATTCATGAATCCGTTCAAATATCATATAGTTCAAAAAAATGTTTTGGAAAGAAGCCCAAGAATAAGTTTCAAGAATGACTTTTGTATAAAAAGGGCAAATTGTTCCTACAAAAATTTCATAGTCTATGTATATGTATTAGATATTTTTTAAAACATGAAGTGAATGGAACATCTAGGGGATACGTTGAATAACTGGGTAACTAATTCATTTCATGTTAAAATCTTTAAAGAAACATTCACCTAGATTACGAGTTTTGTGTTAGAGGCTGTGCGGTGCTTATGAGCAGTTTAAGCTCACCGCTCACTTACAAACAGCGCTGGTATTACGAGTTTTTACACACCAGACAAGAAGTGAGTGTTGAGCAAAAATTTTGCTCATTACCGCACTCCAATACCAGCGCTGCTTACGTTAGCGGTGAGCTGGTGTAACGTGCTTGTGCACGATTTCCCTATAGGAATCAACGGGGAGAGCCGAGTCTAAACACCCCTAATCTTACACTTATTAAACCCTAATCTGCCGCCCCCGACATCACCGACACCTACATTATAATTATTAACCCCTAATCTGCCGCTCTAGACACTGCCGCCATCTACATTATACTTATGAACACTAATCTGCTGCCTCCAACATCGCCGAACCCTACATTATATTTGATAACCCCTACTCTGCCACCCCCAATGTCGCTGCCACCTACCTACACTTATTAACCCCTAATCTGCCGCCCCAAACGTCGCCGCCACTATGCTAAATGTATTAACCCCTAAACCTAAGTCTAACCCTAACCCTAACACCCCCTAACTTAAATATAATTAAAAGAAATCTAAATAAAAATTCATATCATTAGCTAAATAATTCCTATTTAAAACTAAATACTTACCTATAAAATAAACCCTAAGTTAGCTACAATATAACTTAACTAATAGTTACATTGTATCTAGCTTAGGGTTTATTTTTATTTTACAGGCAAGTTTGTATTTATTTTAACTAGGTAGAATAGTTATTAAATAGTTATTAACTATTTTATAATTACCTAGCTAAAATAAATACAAAGTTACCTGTAAAATAAAACCTAACCTAAGTTACAATTACACCTAACACTACACTATAATTAAATTATTTCCCAAAATGAAATACAATTAAATACAATTAAATAAAATTAGTACGAAAGAAAAAAACCCCCACTAATTTACAGAAAATAATAAACAAATTACAAGATTTTTTAATTAAATTACACCTAATCTAATCCTCCTAACAAAATAAAAAAAATAAAAAAAAATAAAAAAAGCCCTACCCTACACTAAATTACAAATAGCCCTTAAAAAGGCCTTTTGCGGGGCATTACCCCAAAGTAATCATCTCTTTTACCTTTAAAAAAAAAATACAAATACCCCCCCAACATTAAAAACCACCACCCACACAACCAACCCTACTCTAAAACCCACCCAATCCCCCCTTAAAAAAACTAATACTAACCCCCTGAAGATCACCTTACCGTGAGAAGTCTTCATCCAACCAGGCCGAAGTCCTCAACGAAGCCGGGAGAAGTCTTCATCCAACCGAGCAGAGTGGTCCTCCAGATGGGCAGAAGTCTTCATCCAGACGGCATCTTCTATCTTCATCCATCCGGCACGGAGCGGGTCCATCTTCAAGACATCCGACGTGGAGCATCCTCTTCTTTCCATGGCCGACGACTGAATGAAGGTTCCTTTAAATGACGTCATCCAAGATGGTGTCCCTTCAATTCTGATTGGCTGATAGAATTCTATCAGCCAATCGGAATTAAGGTAGAAAAAATCATATTGGCTGATGCAATCAGCCAATAGGATTGAGCTGGCATTCTAGGATTTTTTCTAGGATTTTTGCTACCTTAATTCCGATTGGCTGATAGAATTCTATCAGCCAATCGGAATTGAAGGGACGCCATCTTGGATGACGTCATTTAAAGGAACCTTCATTCAGTTGTCGGCCGTGGAAAAAAGAGGATGCTCCACGTCGGATGTCTTGAAGATGGACCCGCTCCATGTGGGTGGTGGGTTTTAACGTTGGGGGGGGGATTGTAATTTTCTTTCAGGTAAAAGAGCTGATTACTTTGGGGCAATGCCCCGCAAAAGGCCCTTTTTGAGGGCTATTTGTAATTTAATGTAGGGTAGTTTTTTTTTATTTTGGGGGGCTTTTTTATTTTGTTAGGGGGATTAGATTAGGTGTAATTACTTTAAAAATCTTGTAATTTCTTTATTATTTTCTGTAATTTAGTGGGGTTTTTTTGTACTTTAGATAATTGTATTTAATTGTAATTAATTGTATTTAATTTAGGTAATTAATTTAATTGTAGTGTAGTGTTAGGTGGAATTGTAACTTAGGTTAGGGTTTATTTCATAGGTAAATTTGTCTTTATTTTAACTAGGTAGTTTTTAAATAGTTAATAACTATTTATTAACTATTCTACCTAGTTAAAATAAATACAAACTTGCCTGTAAAATAAAAATAAACCCTAAGTTAGCTACAATGTAACTATTAGTTATATTGTAGCTAGCTTAGGGTTATTTTATAGGTAAGTATTTAGTTTTAAATAGGAATAATGTAGTTAATGATGGTAATTTTATTTAGATTTATTTAAATTATATTTAAGTTAGGGGGGGTTAGGGTTAGACTTATGTTTAGAGGTTAATATGTTTATTATAGTGGTGGCAACGTTGGGGGCGGCAGATTAGGAGTTAATAAGTGTAGTTAGGTTGCGGCGACATTTGGGGCAGCAGATTAGCGGTTAATAAATATAATAAGCAGCAAACAAGGGAAAGAAAGTTAAATGGAGAGTAACCACGGTTATGTATGTCAATCAACTTGAGAGCAGTGTGTTGATCAGCTAGCTCCCAATTCACAATACATGCAGTGTTTTGAATATTGACAGGATTGTGTAACCAGGTCCTGTGAGGTTTCCCTGCCCCAGACTTGGACCGGTGAGACTCGTATTCCACCGCTAAATGCACATGTGTTAAAGTGAATATGCAAATACACTAGATATCTAGTAAACAGTATACGCCAAGAGTCCACACCTCATACCTGTGTGCTGCTGGATCCTGAACGACAGTCCGTTGCGGCAATATGTCCGTTCTCCTTCCTATGTATGGAACGTCTAGTTCAGCTTGTATCCAGCTCCTGCGGTAATCCTGAGTGAGCTCTGATGGCTGCGGTGGGTAACTCCTCCTTCCGTTAGCGTCCCAGGTGATGGGCGTAACGATGCGGTCAGGGTTGCGGTGCAATACCTAGCTGCTGTGCTGCACTAGAGGCCGGTCAATGAGAACAAAAAGTGAAAAAAGGAGCACAAGCAGCGGTACATTGCACAAAAATAAATTTATTTACAGGTAGCAAACACAGCGCCTTGGCGCTCAGAGTGAAGAAAAATAACACGTTTGTCAAACAAACAAAAACAAAGACGTGAGAGGGGAGATAAACACCCCGGGGTAAATACTGACAAGAAAATCAATAAGACTAGCAACAAGAGAACAGGTATACGCGTTTCAGCTTACAGCCTTACTCATTACCTCATGAGTAAGGCTGTAAGCTGAAACGCGTATACCTGTTCTCTTGTTGCTAGTCTTATTGATTTTCTTGTCAGTATTTACCCCGGGGTGTTTATCTCCCCTCTCACGTCTTTGTTTTTGTTTGTTTGACAAACGTGTTATTTTTCTTCACTCTGAGCGCCAAGGCGCTGTGTTTGCTACCTGTAAATAAATTTATTTTTGTGTAATGTACCGCTGCTTGTGCTCCTTTTTTCACTTTTTGTTCTAATAAATATAATGTAGGTGTCGGCGATGTTGGGGGCAGCATATTAGGGGTTTATAAGTATAATGTAGGTGGCGGCGGTGTTCGGAGCGGCAGATTATGGGTTAATAATATAATGTAGGTGTCAGTGATGTTGGGGGCGGCAGATTAGGGGTTAATAAGTGTAAGATTAAGGGTGTTTAGACTCGGGGTTCATGTTACGGTGTTAGGTGTAGACATAAATGTATTTCCCCATAGGAATCAATGGGGCTGTGTTAGGAGCTTTACTCTGCTTTTTTGCAGGTGTTAGGTTTTTTTTCAGCCGGCTCTCCCCGTTGAATCCTATGGGGAAATCGTGCATGAGCACGTTTTAACAGCTAACCGCTAACGTAAGCAGCGCTGGTATTGAGGTGAGATGTGGAGCAAAATTTTTCTCTTCGCTCACTTTTTTGTGGTTAACGCCGGGTTTGTAAAAACCCGTAATACCAGTGCTGTCTGTAAGTGAGCAGTGAGCATAAACTGCTCGTTAGCACCGCACAGCCTCTAACGCAAAACTGGTAATCTAGACTCAAATTACTGTTAGGGTACATCATGCTCGAATAAGCAATTTTAGAGAGATACTGAAATCAGAGTACTGGATATGTAACTTGTATGATGGTCTTTTCATATGTTATTTGCCCTGAAAAGACAGCAATTTGCTGTCTCCATTGTGCTTATTCCTGAAATGTAGGGCAACCGGGGTGTCCGATTTCTCATTTCCTATGGATCTAAGATGTTCAAGAAACCTCTTTTTGAGAGGTCTCGTCATCTGACCGACATACTTCATATTGCAAGATTTACATGTAAGTAAATATATTACGTATTAGGTATTGCAATTGATATAATCCTTAATTTTAAAGGATTTCTCATCATCCGTGAATTTTTCGTGGTTAACATAGATGGACAGAGGATATATGACAAAGTCCTAGATTTACGGGTCACACATTTACAGCCTCTCTCCACTATTTTATCCAAGGTTTCATCTACTCTAAGGATAGGGAGGGACTTTTTGATAATATCACAGTTTGCACTGTGTTCTTTGCTATAGGCCGTGATGAATACAGGTTTCTGATGAAAATTCTCCCTAGTTTTAATATTTGGTTTTATCATGTCTTCTCTTTTCATTGAATCAACCTGTTCTTTTGCCTAATTTAAGTGTTGTATTTTGTACCCTCTTTCTAGAAAATGTTCTGTGGTTTTTCCAGAGTGTATTTCATAAGCAAAAAGTACAAATGTTACCGGCAAATGTTACTTTTTGTAACAATTGTAGTGGTTTCCTACTAACGTTACCAGAGCACATTCAAACCCAGAATTTCCCTAACAGGAATTAAGAAATAGAAAACACATATAATGGATCCTAATACGGACAATTTGGATGTTAAATTTTATTCATTGCTCACTATGGTTGAAAGAGTTGGAGATTTTCAAGAATCAGAGACAGTGTTTTCAACGGACATATCCACTTATACTCTTAGTAAATTATTTGATACTTTGGAGTCTTTATTAATTAAGGAAACGAGACTCAAGTGGGACATATGGACTCTGCAAAAGTATATCAAAAGTGGTATGATCCCGAGGGGGTTAAGAATCAACAAATTCCCCACTTTTGTAGTTGAAGATGTAGAGTTCATTAGAGTATGGAACAGTGTCCTTTCTGATTGTTCATTTAAGCTAATGGGCATGTTATTGGAATTTAAAACTAAATTGTTGTCCATAACTTCCAATGAAATTGATGTTTTGCAATTAGAGTTACATTCACGTAGCCAAGATTTGTTATTCAGCAAGTTTGATTGTATTCTCAGGGAATCTGTGTCAAAAACGAAATCTTTGATCATGGATATTAAACATGATAAGTTTTTGAGGGATTCTGTAGATTACGAAACAAACAAGATATATATTTGGAATAAAAAACAAAGATCTTTCTTTGGAAAGACAATGATCAAAAAAGGTTCCCTAAAGAGAATAAGAAAAACAATAACAAAAATAAAAACAAAAATAGGAACAAGAATAACAAATCTAAGAAAGTGACCTTTAATGACAGCGAGGTAGAATCTTCAGGGGAGTATTCAACCTCAGGAGATGAAACTGAAACAGAGCCAGCATCAGAACAAAATTTGGCTACTACAAGTAGGGACACACAGTCCAAATACAGCCCACAAGCGAGTAATGATCCAGAAAACAGGGATCTTAGAGGGGCAGCCAGCTCAGAATTAGCTCAGGTTTTTTCCAGACCCCAAAAAGGACCAGAAGGGGGGGGGGAATAAGACCAGAAAAGGGAATATTGAAAGAGCAGGGACTGCCACCTCGACGGGGGAGGTCCCTAACAAAATACAACTAAACTCTGTAATTAACTTATCTTCACAGGAACTAAGTGATGTGGATTTAAAGGTTTTGAGCTATGGTTTAAACTTTGTTCCAGCTGAAAACTTCAACCTTTTCCAAACACTTGTTGATGTGAATAAGCTAATTAGAAATCTCACTATTAAAAAACATTTCAACACACACCCCGATACATTTCAGTCAGATGTCACTAATAGGGACATATTACCTACTGCAACACACATACCTTTGACTTTTCAAGAACAAAGCGATGTACAGTCCTTAGAAGCTTTATTTGAAGAGGGTTCAACAGTAGTCAACCAACAAGACATTACATACATTGAGAAAGGTCCTTCCTTATCTAAGCCTTCCAAATTTTACCCATTCAATCGAGGGGAAATATTTTGGAAAAATTCCAGAAAAGAGTGGAATTTGATTTAACCAAATTGTCATATACAGTCCAGGAGAAAAAATAGTCCAATTTAACCAAATCTGAATCTTTTGCACTTAAAAGTTTGCAAGATAACAAGAAGTTGGTTATACGCTCTGCGGATAAGGGGGGGGGGGGTCTGTGGTGGTAATGGACAAAGAATTTTTTGTCCAGGAATCATTACGACAGCTCACAGACCATACACAATATCGAATTCTGGAATTTAACCCTACTAGTCGTTTTAAATATGAACTTAGTCATCTGATAGATGAAGGCTGTGAAGCTGGTTATATAGATGAACACACTAGTTCTTTCCTTACAGTCACAAATCCGATAATACCAATATTTAATTTTCAACCTAAGGTTCACAAATCCTTAGTGGAAGTCAAGGGCAGACCCATCATCAGTGGGATAGGTTCTTTGATAGAACCATTATCCCAATGGTTGGACGAAATTTTACAACCATTGGTGAGGGAACTGCCCAGCTACCTTTATGATACTAAACAGTTGTTGGTGGAGATGGATGAGATACAGTGGGAACAGGAATATGGGTGGCTCACAATAGATGTCACTTCACTGTACTCGTCCATCCCTCACAGCAAGGGTTTGGAAGCAGTAAGCTTTTTCTTGGAAAGGTATACCACGTATGATCAGGGATTTCGTTCATATATACTACGCATCACTCAATTTTTACTTACACATAATATGTTTCTTTTTGAAGGTGTCCATTACTTGCAGAGATGTGGGACAGCTATGGGGGCGAAGTTTGCCCCCTCCTATGCCAACCTGTTCATGGGTTGGTGGGAGCTGTCCCACATCTATGCGGGTGATGGGCACTGGAGGAAGAAAATTGTATATTATAAACGATATATAGATGACCTGTTGGTCATCTGGAGGGGTAGTGAGACTGAGGCCACTGATTTTGTCAAGGTTTTAAATACCAATGATTTAGGCATCAAGTTTACACACGAGTTTAACACAGATAATATCAACTATTTGGATGTGAATTTATCAGGTACGGACCAAGGACAAATTGTAACGAAAATATATAGGAAACCCATAGCTGGGAATACTCTTCTCCACGCCCACAGTAGTCACCCTAAAAGGATATTCAGGTCTGTCCTAAATGGGCAGTTTATAAGACTGAAAAGAAACTGCTCTTTGGATGCAGAATTTAAAAGTCAGGCTGTGGACCTGGGGGAGAGATTCCTGAAAAGGGGATATAAACGAAAGGAAATTACAATGTCCAAAGACAGAATTTCAAGGATAGATAGGAGAGAACTTTTGAAAGTGAAAGAAAAAGCCAATACCACATTTGAAGGTGTTACATTTATAACACAATATAGCCAGCAGTATCATCAAATTTGCAATATTTTGAAAAAACACTTTCCAATGCTTAAAGCGGATGATGGCCTAGCAGAAGTCATACCAAAAGGTTGTAGGTATGCTTTTAGAAAAGGGAGGAGTTTAGGTAACATATTAGCACCTACGTAACTTAAATCAGAAAAACAGACTAATACCTCATCATGGCTTCAATTTAAGGGTACATACAGGTGTAGCTATACACAGTGTGCGGCATGCAAACATTTGCAACAAGGCAATGGATTTTCAAGCTCGGTAACAGGGGAACGTTTTGATCACTACTCCTGTTTAAATTGCAGAACATCCTATGCTGTCTATCTATTGACCTGTATCGAATGTAATATCCAATATACAGGACTCACAACAAGAGAAACAAGGGAGAGGATTAGGGAACATCTCAATAATATAAAAGGAGGCCATCTAACTACACCATTAGTGCAACACTTTAAAGAGAGACATAACAGTAGTGCACAAACACTCAGATGGACTATAATTGAGCTAGTAAGATGTAAGTCAAGAGGAGGAGACAGGGACAAACTATTGTCCAAAAGGGAAGCATACTGGATACATAGGCTTAAAACCAGAGTTCCCTATGGTCTTAATTCGGAGTTTGACCTTATCAACTTTTGGGAGTGATAGTCTTTGGGTTATAAACATAATATAGATGTTTGAGAACCCTCCTTAGGTCTTGATCCTGTTACTATTCTGCATTAGCCCACTGTATATAGATAGCTATCCATTATGACATCATATCTTGTAAATTACTGGTTAGAAGTAATGTTGCAGTTAAATGAAACACATATTTAAATTGTTTCTTTAGATTTACCTAGATTAGATTGATTCCTGTATATATGTTTTCACATTAATTAGGGATTATATCAATCAATTTTTCTAGTTTAATTCTACTAATTAATAACAATATGGTTACAGTATTTGACTGTATTATCTTGAAATGTATTGGTATGTATATATATTTGCAACTAATGGTGCAAACTTTATAATGTCAATG
The DNA here is from genome assembly GCF_027579735.1 of Bombina bombina. Lineage (NCBI taxonomy): Eukaryota > Metazoa > Chordata > Amphibia > Anura > Bombinatoridae > Bombina > Bombina bombina. Next base: position 415,562,412 of record NC_069503.1, on the reverse strand, counting down.
TGGGCAAATGGGCAATTTATAACATGAAATTTTGTGAGTCATACAGTATTAAGTTTTTTGTATGGACATATATATATTGTCTAATTATGTCCATATATGTCAAATGCAGACTTTAAGGGTAGTATTTGTTCCACCACAAGTAAAAAAAAGGGTGTAACTGATTTTAACCTATTAGCTAGCTCCAAATGGTACTTAAGGACCATTGGAGCAAGTGACCGCAGCTACGATTACGGCCTGTGGAGCCGAAACGCGTCAGCAAGCAGTCCTTGGGGTGGAACAAACCCCTCACATTTGTCCTTGAAAGTATTGTCCATTTTTGGAATTTTAAGTTTTCTTCAAATAAATCTTTCTTAACACGCCTGATTGACTACCGGTGCATCCTTATCCCTTTTTGCTTATTGTATTTCATAAGCCTCCACTGTACTAGAGGAGGCTTATGAAATACACTTTGTCAAATATCCTCTCTCCATCTATGTTACCCACAAAAATTCGGACAATTGGTTAACTCCGAAGAAGGGCTTTTTCAATTGTGGTAGTACAAGATGTACATCATTCACACGTGCCACCTTGGGGGATACCTTTAAATCCATGGGTGATGAGAAATCCTTTAAAATTAAGGATTATATCAATTGCAATACCTCATACGTAATATATTTACTTACATGTAAATCTTGCAATATGAAGTATGTCGGTCAGACGACGAGACCTCTCAAAAAGAGGTTTCTTGAACATCTTAGATCCATAGGGTGATGAGAAATCAGACACCCCGGTTGCCCTACATTTCAGGAATAAGCACAATGGAGACAGCAAATTGCTGTCTTTTCAAGGCATACAATATGTGAAAAGACACGCAAGGGGGGGAAATAGACTTAAACTTCTGAGTCAAAAAGAAATTTATTGGATCATTCAATTAAACACAAGGGTCCCCAGAGGTCTAAACTCAGACTGGGATATTAAATTATATGTGGATTGATATAATTAATTTGTGTATTGATGCCATCATACAAGTTACATATCCAGTACTCTGATTTCAGTATCTCTCTAAAATTGCTTATTCTAGCATGATGTACCCTAACAGTAATTTGAGTCTTAATTAAAACATATTGTTAGTATCTGTAATGATACAAATTAGGGTAAGGAGATTATAACATTTTTTATTATAATTTTAGAGAATGCAGATTTGAAATATGGTGAACATTATTTGTTCATATATAAGGATGTGTCCCCACAATTTAGTGAGTATTTATTTATTCATTGATTTATTTATTTTCTAATTGAATATATGGTTTCTCATGAAATGAAGATGTACCTCCTTGAATTATATTTGTAAATTGTATTTGTGCACGGTGATTACACATTTACCTTTAAGTTTAAGTTTCAATTTAAGAGAGTGTGATATCCAATTAATTTATCTTTCTTGTGACATGCAACAAAAAGGGGTGTGTTTACACCCTTTATTAGGGGAGTGTGTCAGTGGAATGTTAAGGGTCATTGAAAAAGTGAATACCTAACGAAACGCATTTGACCTGCATCTCTTGACGGCAAGTTTTGCCTTTTAAGTGTTCTGGCAATAAGGAAGCTTTTATCTTTAAAGTAAGGAGTGGCGTCTTAGACCTATCCTATTGACTGAGTGCAAGGATTTGGCTTTCTTTGGTTCTATGTTTTCTGGGGATTAGGTGAAGTTCCCCGTGTATCCTGAGCACCAGACCGGACCAGAACTGAATTATGCATCATAGCTCCCGTGGGGAGCATTGAGGAGGAGACATCGTGCAGTGCTGAAGAGCATCAAACATCAACAGCATGGAATACAGGTGAAAGTGGGACCATATTTATTTCTGAGCGCTCACCAAAGGATTTACATTGTGGATTGATCAGAGCCCACCAGCTAGCTCACATAGGAAACAGGTGCATTCAGTAGGGGATGGGGGAAGGGAGAAACACTCCAATAGTGCAGATTGTCACTTATATAAGAACAATGCTTCCAATAATAGAACCCCACTGAGATTGAGTACTCACATACGGTGCTCACTATAATGCAGTGCAAGCAGAACAGGCTGGTATATCAGAGCCCAACAGTTGGCAACCTCCAGTAAACAGGAACCACGATCCGCAGGAGGAATATATCCCTTAAATAAAGCTCACAAAACATAAAAAGTAAATATCCCAAGGCATGGGATATAGTTTAATAAAAAATGAAAATCAATACAATAAGTCTGCTACGCGTTTCAAGGTGCTAGTGGCACCCTTTCATCAGGCAGGAATATATTTGAGGGATATATTCCTCCTGTGGATCGTGGTTCCTGTGTACTGGAGTGAGCCAGCTGTTGGGCTCTGATATACCAGCCTGCTCTACTTGCACTGCATTATAATGTGCACCGTATTTGAGTACTCAATCTCAGTGGGGTTCTATTACTGGGAGCATTGCTCTTATATAAGTGACCATCGGAACTATTGGAGTGTTTCTCCCTTCCCCCTATCCCATTTGTTATCAATTTCTACAGTACTAAATACACCTGTATCTATGTGAGCTAGCTGGTGGGCTCTGATCAATCCAGCCTGTTGGAATAGCACTGCATTATAGTGCTCTCTCTTTGTGAGTACCTGCTTTTAGAGAGGGTGTCTTTGGGAATATTGAATCTATCTGTTGTAACATACTGCACCATTGAAGTGCCTTCTTCTTTTTGTTTTATGTTTAGAACGTCCATCTGTATTTAAGAAGAGCTGACCTTCGTGACCATCTACCTTCGACGATAGCCTGTGGATTGCGCCTTTGTCTTTTGCTGCCATCATTTGGATGGTTACAATTTGGTGACTTTACATTTCTTTGACTAGCTGATTTTTCCTACTGTAAAAATAATCAATATGTTTTTTTCTCTCAAATAAAAGATATTTTTACTTTCATATTTTAAAATTCTCTAACATTTATTACCTTGTTATCTATAAATGTTGAGACATATTAGTTTTTAAGATATCAGATATATATAGAAATATGTATTTATGAATAAATAGAGCATATTCTGCTACGTGAAGAACACTCGGATGTGAAATATTAATATTTCATGTTAGGTTAGAAAACTTGTTTAAACTCAATCGGGTTATCTGGGTGTTAATTTTTTCCTACTTTTCATGCTTTATTGAAGTCTATAGGGAACGTGTCAATATTGTTTATAAATTCTCACTTTGTCTTTTTGCACGTCAGGTAAGTGCGAGAGTGAAAACTTTTTACTTTAAACTTGTAAAAAGCAGGAGCAATAAATAGTGCACCACTTGTAATATAGCCTTAGAGTAAAATGATTATGACATGTTTTATAGTTTTTCTAGAAAACTGTCTATGCATACGTTACCATACATTCCAACATACCTTGATAAGACAGGGAGGTGAGAGGGCATGTGGGCAGATTGTGGCTTACAAATGGGTGAGATGTGGTGTATCATGAATGGGGTTGGACAGAATTGGATCAAGGCAGTTTGTGACCCTGATAGGGGGAAGCTACAGAAGGGACAGCAGGCACACCTCCCAACCCATGACAATCCTGCAAGATCTGGGATAGATGGGAGGTATGTATTACTCTTTGGAATGATACATTACTGTGAGCCATGCTGTCACACTTCAGTTTGAAATATTATATTATTATTGTTATAAGGTATTTGTAGAGTGCCAACAGATTCTGCAGAGCTGTAAACATAGTCAGTATACAGGATAGCTTTTGTAGGGATAAAGTGGGTAGAGGGCCCTGCCGAGAGTTTCACTGTTGTAGTCGGCTCTTATGAAGGTGATCTGCAAACAGCTGGGCTTGTAGGCTTACATTCTAAGGGGTTTAAGGGGAAAGCAATGGAGTTAGGAAAGGTTAGTGTTGGTTGTAAGCATCCCTGAATAGTAGAGTTTTTAGGGAGTGCTTGAAGCTATTAAAACTAGGGGAGAGTCTTGTGGAGTGAGGCAGGGAGTTCCACAAGATGGGGGCCAGTCTGGAGAAGTCCTGTAAACGGGAATGTGAGGAAGTAACAAGAGATGAGGAGAGGAGGAGATCCTAAGCTGATCGAAGGGGACAGGAGGGAGAGTATCTGGAGACAAGTTCTGAAATGTAGGGGGGGAGCAGTGCAGTTGAGAGCTTTGTATGTCAGAGTGAGGATTTTGTGTTTAATCCTAGAGGCAAGAGGAAGCCAGTGAAGGTATTGGCAGAGGTGCAGCAGATGAAGAGCGACGAGTAAGAAAGATGAGCCTGGCAGAGACATTCATAATGGATTGTAAAGGAGCTATGCTGCAGCTAGGTAGACCAGAGAGGACGGAGTTGCAGTAGTCGAGTCGGGAAAGGATGAGAGAGTGGATTAAAATCTTAGTTGTATCTTGTGTTAGGAAATGTCTAATTTTAGAGATGGGATATGACCCACTCTCTCTCTCAAGAGTGGGAAAGGATGAGGGGAGATATCAATAACGCTGGGGAAGTAGTACACTCTCCAAATTTAACTAGTAGATAGTATAGTGGGAGAAACAAAGCTTGTCATGTAACAGAAGGCTGATAGCATCTTAACATAATAAATAGCTCTTAAATGAGTCATGAACCATACAAGATACAATACTTAGAGCTCAGATATGCATATTTGGTAAAAGATCCTAACTATTACAAACATTCTGTGTTCACAACATAAATAATCCCCCATGAAAAATAAAGTAAGCACATATATAACTCTCTTAGAATATGGTACAGGTTAATATAATAGCCCCTTCCTAGATGTCAAATGAGTACAAGCATATTAAATGTAGTGACATGCAAATAAATGTTATAATATAATCCCAATATCGTCATGTAAAGCTAGGAGAGGGGCAGCAGAGATAGTAGTAACAGGCAAACTATGTATCATAACCTGTTAGGTGTGAGAAGAGCCTTAACACATATCAATGATGTAGAGCTAGATGTATATATTCCTCCACTTTAAACCTTGTATACACACAGAAGGACAAAGAGTGTACAATATATTAATCCCTGGAGTTATCCCCCAGCGCCTTAAATAGATAACCTAACGTTAAATCAAGCTGTGAGTACCAGCTAGTGGTGAGAGCTGGGATGAAGATTAGCTCTCACATTGCTTTTCTATGAAAATCTCTAACAAGCTAACTGTGCCATAACTTAAAATCTAAGAACAGATAAACCAGCCTATATAAGTAGTACCCATAAACCTATAAACTAACTGAAATTAGAAAATTGTCCCATAAATAGTTACAGTTCCGTGTTTTCAGACAAGTGTCTTCATAGGAAGTTCCTGTAATTGGGCAGCTACTATGGAAGTAAACTAATACTAAGAGATAATCCCATTAACCAAATGAGTCTCTATGTAGGACTTAGCGTTCTACCCCACTCCAACTTTACTTGCAATGTGCTGCAACAGAGTTATGTAAGGTTTCCTCCATTTCGTAGGAGCGGTGCCGAATGCCATCCAGGAGTGTAAGTTAGAGTCCCCAGTTGTCCGGGCGTAATTTACCGGTAGGAGGAACACTGTCGCACAGCTCTTTGCTCCATGCAGACCCAGGGCAATTGCTTCTGCATTCATCTGCCAAAAGACAGCAGACATTGTCCGGTCAAGGGGTTAGGGCCCCTCACCTCCGACCGTAACAAAATAGAAGGAGACGCCATGGTGCCTTGTGGCTCAGCCCTTATGTCAGCTAAGTCTCCAGTCTGGCAGATCAGGTATTCTGACATCCGTCCCCTGGGATCGGCCATATCCCACGAGGTCGGGCCAGTCCATACATAGTTGTTGCGTTCAACGGTCTGCTGCTGCTGTGTAATATCAAAAAGCACTTCCTGAGCTGGTGATGCTACGGCTTTAATTGGCAGCTTCTCAGGCTGAGTAGTTGGTAGGAGATCGTAGAGACTCCTGGTTTTTAAGGTGGAAGAGGCAGGCTTTAGCCAAGGACTGAATGTGAGGAGTGAAGGAAAGATCTGAGTCAAGTGTGACCCCAAGACATCGGGCATGCGGGGTAGGAGTAATGATGGAACTATCAACAGTTATAGAAATTTTGGGGGTGGAGACATTGGAAGAAGGGGGAAAAATAAGGAGTTCAGTTTTGGAGAGATTTAGCTTAATGTAGTGAGAGGAAATCCAAGATGAGATATGAGAAAGATAGTTAGTGACACGGGTTAGTAAGGAAGGAGGTATGTCTGGTGCAGAGAGGTAGATTTGGGTGTAATCGGAATACAAATGATATTGAAACCCATGGGAGTTTATTAAGTAACCTAATGATGACGTGTAGATTGAAAAGAGAAGGGGACCGAGGACAGAGCCTTGAGGTACCCCAACAGAAAGTGGTAACGGGGCAGAGGATGCTCCGGAGAAGGCTACGCTAAATGTACGGTTAGTCAGATAGGAAGAGAACCACAAGAGAGCTGTGTCGCAGATGCCGAAGGATTGGAGGGTTTGAAGCAGAAGAGGGTGGTCAACAGTGTCAAAGGTTGCAGACAGGTCAAGGAGGATAAGCAGAGAGAAGTGGTCTTTGGATTTTGCTGTAAGTAGGTCATTGGTAACCTTGACAATTGCTGTCTATGTAGAGTGATGGGGACGAAATCCAGATTGCAGCGGGTCAAGATGAAAGTTTAGTGTAAGGAAATGGGATAGACGTGCGTATACCAGCTTTCCGAGGAGCTTTGAGGCAAGAGGGAGTAGGGAAATAGTGTAGTAGTTGGATGGGGAGGTTGGATCAAGGGAAGGTTTTTTGAGGATAGGTGTAACCAATGTATGTTTTAGAGATGAGGGAAATATACCAGTGCTGAGGGAGAAGTTGAAAATGTGTGTGAGTATGGGGTTGAGGGTAGAAGAGAGGGAGGGGAGTAGCTGTGAGGGATGGGGTCGAGAGGACAGGTAGTGAGGTGGGAGGACAGTATAAGGGCAGAAAAGTCATTGTCGTTAACAGGGGCAAAAGAGCTGCATTTTTGGATATTTGGGTTTTGGATGATTGTGAGCTTTTGAGGGGGTGGGAGATTGGTAGTATGTTGAGAGCTGATTTCACTTCTGATGGAGTCGATCCTGTTATTGAAGTGGCTGGCAAAATCTTGAGCTGAGAGAGAGGTTGTATTAGGAGGTGGGGGTGGGCGGAGAAGAGTATTGAACATGGAGAACAGACGATTTTGGTTAGAGGAAGGAGTCGAGATGAGATTAGAGAAGTATTGTTGCTTATAGAGATTAAGGGCAGAATAGTAGGAGTTCAGGATGAACTTGTAGTGAAGAAAGTCAGCTGAACTCCGAGATTTCCTCCAGAGTTGCTCAGCAGTACGGGAACATCTGCGTAGGTACAGTGTCAGAGGAGTATGCCAGGGCTGAGGATGAGAGTGGGGTTTCTGAGCTATGGTTGGAGGGGCCAGATTGTCAATGACCGATGTAAGGGTGGAGTTATACTGGCAGATAGATTGGTCAGGGCAGGAAAAGGAGGTGATGGATGAGAGGAGAGGTTTGCGAGAGCAAGCAAACAGTTGCAGATCTAATGACTTAGTGCTTCTGTGAAGTTTGGTGTGAGGGGTAGAGGGAGGGGGAGTTGTAGGTAGGGAAGTGATGTTGCAAGTTAGGAGATGGTGGTCAGAGAGAGGAAAAGGGGAGTTTGTTAAATTTGAGATAGTGCAACGATAGGTGAAAATCAGCTCAAGGGAATGACCATGTTTGTGAGTGGGAGAGTCAGTCCATTGTGACAGGCCGAAAGAGGAAGTGAGTTGAAGAAATTGTTTTGCAGAGGAGGCAGTGGGATTGTCAAGAGGAATATTGAAGTCACCAAGAATGAGGGCAGGGGTGTCTGAGGAAAGGAAATAAGGAAGCCAGGCAGTAAACTGATCTAAAAATTGAGTTGGGGAGCCAGGGGGGGGGAAGTATATGACTGCAACACGTATAGAGAGGGGAGAGAATAACCAAATCAGGTGTGCTTCAAATGAAGAAAATGTGAGTGAAGAGAAGGGCTGTATTTGTTGAAACGAGAGGAAAGTAAAATACCAACACCACCTCCTTGTCTATTGCCAGAACTAGGAGTGTGGCTGAAGTGGAGACCCCCATGTGACAGTGCAGCAGGTGATGCTGTGTCTGAAGCAGAGAGCCAGGTTTCTGTATTACAAAGATACATTTTTTCAACATCTTATTTCACTCACATATATTTGAAGGGTTGTTATTTTTTTAATAACCGCCAAAGCTTAATTATTTTATTACTTGGCATCAAAAATGTTAGTATTCAAAATCATTATTCAATAAACTAAATTGAATTAATGGACTGTATGTAGTCAGAACATGGCATGTATCCAACATGTTATTCTTCTCGGAAAAATTAATGAAATGCATTTGATGGATTCTAAATAAATGCAGCAGTTCAATAACTGGAAATACTTTGCAAGGATTATGGCCTCATAGAAAATGCATTGCATTGTCTGTGAAATGTACTTTCCTCTAGATCTAATCTGACAGCTGGCTGTGTTAAAACTGCTTTGTTTTCCCTTAATATTGGATGTGAATCCTGAATCACATGCCAAATTATTCTCCTCTTTGTCTGTGAAGTAAAATAGTGGCTCAGTTGGCTTAATACAATTCTATTATCAATTTATTGGAATGCAGTAACATAATGTGATTTCTTTATTTTAGTCTACTGCTTACTCTGAGATTTCCCTTTTGAAAAGAAAATGTCTACATAAATTAGAAAAGCATTACACAATGTAAAGCTATTATAGAACAATGAACATTTACAGATTCTGTATTTCTTAATTTTAAAAGTTCTATAATTGTAAAACTTGAAAAGTACAATTATTTTATCTTTTAGTAATATTTCTAAAGAGTTTAAAAAACGTAGGATAATAATCATAAAGGGGCATTGCTTCAACACTTACATAAAAAAATAGACACAAATTGAAATGCTTTCTTTTAATTAAAGCAAAGAAAAAAGTTGGCTTAAATAAAATGAAGAACCACCAAGGTGGTAAAGTTTGGAAACTGATGATTAAACTATTTATCTCCATAAAGTATATGGAGAATTGTTATGTTTCCACCAGTTTCCAAACTTTACCAACTCAATGGAAACTAGTAGATATGTGCGATTCGGTAAGGTTCGATTCAGAAATTCGAACCGAATTTCCGAATTAAAATTTTGCTGAATTTTCCAAATCGAACCGAATCGATTCGTAAATTCGGATGGCCATTGGATTACACTAGTATTGTACAGTATGTTAGGTTAACACCTAATATACAGTATAATACTAGTCTAATCCCACCTAACACTTACCGAAATGCCGAATTTCCGAACCGAACCGAATCGAACCGAATCCAGCCGAATTTTTTTGAATCTGAATGAATCCGAAACGAATCCAAAACTAATCGATTCGAAATTTTCCAAATTCGAATCGATCTGAGCCGAACTTAATTTTTTCGCCATGCACATGTCTAGAAACTAGCCCAATGTATGCACGGTAGGGATGTAAGTTAGAAAAATGTTTTAAGTTATGGGAGTGTCAGACGTATTTATTAAAAGCAGACCCCATGAAGAATACAGGTCTCTTTTGTAAGGCTACAGAGCTGATGTTTTTTCTACCCACTCTCCTATGGTTTGATTGCAATATTGAGATTTACGGTTTCTGCAGCTTGCTGCAGTTTACATAGCAGGGGTAGGGTTACTTGAGCTAGCCTTGGTGAATCCATATGTTTATGATTGATTCTCCCACTAGGGGTTGCAGTACCATGATTCCCTCTAGTAGTGGAAGGTCTTGGCTAGGCTTGTGCATTCGGTTTGATACAAATGTGAAAAATGAAAATGGAGCTGTAAGCTAGTGAAGTTGCTGACAACTAAAGTAGTTTACTGCTCCATTTTATTACCAGGTTTCCTTTTAAATATTTTGCGCTTTGTGTGCAGTCACTCTTTTCCTGTAAATGCAAGTTAACATTGTGTTAACTCTTTCATCCGACAAAGGTTTCTCATGCTAAGGTAACCCGACCCTACACTATCAATTTTATAATTAACGTCTGTACTCCTTATCTGTGATCACCTCTAGAGAGAAACAAAAACATTGAATTGAATTAATTAAAAATGAAATGAAAAATGTTTTATTTAATAAAAAATATCTTTTTTTCTTTTATAAAATTTTTCAATTTATTGATATATGTAATATTTAGTGCTGCCCTGGGCATAGGCCTAGTTGGAATTTTGGAGATATGTGCTTGATTATATATGTATATGTAAATATATATAAATATTTAAATAGGAACATAACTCCTATAAACCTGGGCCAGCAATAAATATTACATATACCAATAAATGTATAAAGTGAAACACTTGTAATGTTTGAAAACGTTAATATCTCAATGGAAAAAAAAAGGTTATTTTTTCTCTCTTTTACACCTAGTTGAGGAGAGGAGTTATTTTTGTTTTACGACCTCACAAAAACACAATTGCGGTTTAATGTAAACAAGCGACGATTTGGCCAAACTGAATTTTTCTAGAGCATGTCTAGTCATAACCTTTCTTAACTGACAGAGAGGAGAGGCAGAGTGATGGATGGGCCTAATAGGAGGCCAACATGCACTAAGTGGTGGCCTATGGTGCCCCTTTCCCTTGGTATGCTGGCCATATGAACTCTCTGCTATCCTTAATGCCCCTGTTTTGAGTGGAACACAGGGCTTCATTGCAGTTTCCACCTCTTGGACCTGACCTCTAGCTGTTCTGAGGTATGCCACTATTTCTATGCTTAGTTGCTTGATTGTCTGATGATTTAATAATCAAGAGCAATACATTAGTCGTCTCTACATTTGATGTCCTTGTAATTATTAGGTTTTAAAAGGGGGATTTATGTTATTGTTGAATAAGTACTCTGTGGGTCAGATTACAAATAGAGCGCTTGTATTACAAGTTGAAAGTTAAAACAATCGCTTGAGTGAAATTGAAAATAACAAGCATTGGGTTAGCATGTCTTCAGAGCTTTGGCTAACTGTTTAACTGTTTCATGAAACAAAAAAATGTCACAAAGCACATCAAAATACATTAAAAAAGTATAGTTACACTCGGCTAGATTATGAGTCTTGCGTTAAGATGAAAAAGCAGCGTTAACAGGTCCTAACGCTGCTTTTTCACTACCGCTGCTATTACGAGTCTTACAGGTTTAGGGGCACCGTACACTTCTTTGGCCTTACCACAAAACGACTTACGTAAACTTCGTAAAGTCTTTTTTTCTATGGAACTTCCATAGCGCCGGTATTACGAGTCCGTCCTGGGAGACCAAAAAGTGAGCAGTACACCCTCTACCTCCAAGATCCGTAATGCATTTTAAAGTCAGTAGTTAAGAGTTTTATAGTACATAGCCGTAGCATAAAACTCATAACTAAAGTGTTAAAAAGTACACTAAAGCCCATAAACTACCTATTAACCCCTAAACCGAGGCCCTCCTGCATCTCAAATACTAAAATAAAAATTTTAACCCCTAATCTGATGCTCCGGACATCGCCGCCACTATAATAAACATATTAACCCCTAAACCAACGCACTCCCGCCTCGCAAACACTAGTTAAATATTATTAACCCTAATCTGCCGCCCCTAACATCACCGCCACCTACATTATACTTATTAACCCCTAATCTGCCGCCCCTAACTTCCCCACCACTATATTAAATTTATTAACCTCTAAACCTAAGTCTAACCCTAACCCTAACACCCCCTAACTTAAATATAATTTAAATAAATCTAAATAAAATAACTATCATTAACTACATTATTCCTATTTAAAAGGAAATACTTACCTATAAAATAAACCCTAAGCTAGCTACAATATAACTAATAGTTTGTATTTATTTTAACTAGGTAGAATAGTTAAAATTCTACCTAGTTATGTAGGTGGCAGCGATGTCCGGAGCGGTAGATTAGGGGTTAATAAATATAATGTAGGTGTCGGCAATGTCGGGGGCAGCAGATTAGGGGTTAATAAGTCTAAGATTAGGGGTGTTTATACTCAGGGTTCATGTTAGGGTGTTAGGTGTTAACATAACTTTTATTTCCCCATAGGAATCGATGGGGCTGCGTTACTGAGTTTTACGCTGCTTTTTTGCAGGTGTTAGACTTTTTCTCAGCCGGCTCTCCCCGTTGACTCCTATGGGGAAATCAAGCACGAGCACGTACAACCAGCTCACCGCTGACTTAAGCAGCGTTGGTATTGGAGTGCGGTAATGAGCACAATTTTGCTCTATGCTCACTTCTTGCCTTTTTACGCTGTTTGTAGAAACCCATAATACCAGGGCTGCAGGTAAGTGAGCGGTGAGAAAAAACTGCTCGTTAGCATCGCATAGCTCCTAACACAAAACTCGTAATCTGGCCGACTCATAATAATACTATCTGATTTAAAAAAACAAACAAAAAAACATACTGCACCAAAAAGTTAAACACGGCCTACCTGAGTATTGTTGCTGAACATGTCCATCTCTTTATGACTACAGTGTACTCATCTTCTGATGGCTACTTCCATAATGCACCATGTAACAAAGCTCAAATCATCTCAAACTGGTTTATTGAACATAAAAATGAGTTCACTGTACTCCAATGGCCTCCACAGTCACCAGATCTCAATCCAATAGAGCACCTTTGGGATGTGGTGGAACAGAAGATTTTGCATCATGGATGTGCAGCTGACAAATCTGCAGCAATTGCGTGATGCTATCATGTCAATATGCACCAAAAGCTTGGAGGAATGTTTCCAACACCTTGTTGAATATATGCCATGAAGGCAGTTCTGAAGGCAAAAGGAGTTCCAACCTGGTACCTAATAAGGTGGCCGGTGAGTATATATATATATATATATATATATATATTTGAGTGCACATATGTATTTATGTATATATATATACATATAAACACATAAATACATATCTACACACACACACACACATATATATATATATATATATATATATATATTGAGAGAGAGAGAGAATGAGAGAGAGAGAGAGAGAGAGAGAGAGAGAGAGAGAGAGAGAGAGAGAGAGAGAGAGAGAGAGAGAGAGAGAGAGAGAGAGAGAGAGAGAGAGAGAGAGAGGGAAAATAACTCATTGGTACATTAACAAATCTAGACAGGCCAGAAGGCTTGTTTTTCCCACAGAAAACATTTGGAATACATTGTTTCCAATGCAGCAAAGGATTCTGGGTGAGATATGCAAATTAGATTCACAATGACACACCTTTTTACTTCAAGTCTGCTTTTCAGCAGATTCCCTTTACGCCAAAGCATCGCTGTTCACACAGCTTATAAGCTTAGCTAGGGTTAGTGCAGTTATTCATAACCATCCCAGAACAGACTGTTTTAAATCACTGCACTAACCCTAGCTAAGCTTATAAACTGTGTGAACAGCGATGCTTTGGTGTAAAGGGAAACTACTTAAGCTGGTAACAAGTGTCAAACAAGGCACCCTACTAATGGGAGGAGACTTTAATTTAGTCTTGGACCCACACTTAAACAAGGAGTGAGAAATCCAATACAAGATAGATTCACAGGCTCTCAGGCTAGTGCCTTTCGCTCCCTGATGTCACATTACAATCTCTATGACATTTGGAGGGCTCTTCACCCAGAAAATAGAGATTTTACATTTTATTCTCATTCACACAAATCCCACTCGAGATTAGACTATTTCTTCACAGACCCTTGGACACTCAACAAAACACAAACCTCCACCATAGGTCTTACATGCTGGTCTGATCATGACTCAGTACACATATCCTTTTCACCCAAATCTTTTCCCCTGACTAACATAAGATGGATATATGAAGACTGGCTAATGAACGATCCCATTATATATATAAGGAAATCAGAAAAGAGATTAAAGATTTCATATTTTTCACTGATGACGGTCAAGTATCGGTACAGACGGTCTGGGCGACACTTAAGGACTTTGTAAGAGGGTTATGCATTAAAAATTCAGCCTTGATTCTTAAGAAACAAGGTAAATTTCTGGCAGAGCTCACGTACCTCTATAGAGCATTAGCCTCCATACAGAAAATTGACCCATCTCTACAGGGTGCAATACATATGGAAAAAGTTAGGACTTTACTCAGAGTGCTAGAGTACAGAAGATCCTACTTAAATTCCATGAAAAATATGATACCATAATAACAAACTAACAAAGCTAATTCAATGATGGCTATCAAACTTAGAAATAGACAAACACAACACAAAATAGCCTCACTTAAACACGAAGGTAAAACACTTATCTCTCCCAAAGATATTGGAGAGGCATTCTGCTCCTACTATACCTCTTTCTACAACCTCAAAAACCCCCAACACATTGAGACAGTACCAATAGAGAACACGCATGAATTCCTGGGGTTTTTAGGTTTACCAGCTTTGCGTAAAATACAAATGAAGCTACTAAGTAACCCAATATGTCTAAAAGAGCTTCAAAAAGCAATTTCCCAACTTAAAAAAGGCAAAGTCCCAGGTCCAGATGGGTTCATGGGTCACTTTTACAAATCATTTGCTGACATTCTTTCTCCACTAATTCTCAAAACTTTCAATGATTTTGCCTCTACAGGACAATGCCTTAGAGAATTCCTTTTCAGCAGTTATTATCACTATACCTAAACCGGACAAAGACCCCTAACTATGAATTAGTTATAGACCAATTTTGCTTATAAATACAGACATAAAGTTGTAATATAAAATATTAGCTAATAGATTAGACAAAGTCATAACTACTGTCATACATAATGATCAAGTAGGATTTGTCCCCGGTCAGGAAGTCCCTGATAATACTTGCCGCATACTGTCTATTCTGTATGAGGCTCAAAAACGTGGAACTCCCTTTCCGGCCCTGTCTTTAGACACTGACAAGGCATTCAACAGCGTCAGATGGGATTACCTTTGGGAGAGGTTGAAGGCCTTCAATATACTCCCTCAATGTATCACAGCCACATAAACCTTATACTCTTCACCGACTGCCACAGTAAGCAGAGTAGGATTTAGCTCTGATAGATTAAATATTTCTAATGGGACCAGACAGGGCTGCCTCCTTTCTCCCCTCCTTTTTGCATTAGCTATAGAACCACTAGCCCAAGCAATTAGACTCTATACACAGGTACAGGGAATACAATTTGGCAAATCACAACATAAACTGACCCTCTTCGCTGATGATGTCACATTATTATTCACTTCTCATGTCTGCCTGCCGTGTTCAGCCTAATTAAAAAATTTAGTAGCCATAGTTTCTATAAACTAAATGTAACTAAGACAGAAGTACTATTTCTAAACATCCCACCATCAGAATTAACAAAACTTCAAGCCACTTATCCATTCCAATGGTCATCACACTTCATCAGGAACCTGGGAGTATATCTAAGCCCTGACCTTCAGATGGTAATCACCAAAAATTATCTAGATTGTTTACCTGAATTAAAAAAACCTCTAGAAAAATGGGAGTTTACGGAATTCTCCTGGACTGGTTGCATTGCAGCTATTAAGAAGGCATTTTTGCCTAAACTTACCTATCTATTCATGTGTATCCCCCTCTCAGTACCAAGATCTGTAATTAATCAATTCCAAAGCCTAATATCCACATACATGTGGAAAGGTAAGAAACCTTTAACATCCAAATTAACAATCCAGAAACCTATTAATAGAGGTGCACTGGCATACCCCAGCGTTTTACTATATCATGACGTGGCACGCTTAACCCATCTCATGGCTTGGAATTTAACCTCCTCTGACCTTAGATGGAAAGAAGTAGAACAATCCTTAATTCTGTCAGGTATCTTGCTCTTGGATTTACCTTGGATACCTTCTTACTTAAGACACAGACTAAAGATAGATCACCCGATACTACTTGATACACTTAAAATATTGGACATCAGGAAACACATGCCTAACATTTCCCCACACTCATCACCAGTATATAAAATACAGAGTATTCTGGTATTCTTACCTGAAACACATGACTCATGGTGGGGTGCATTAGCCAACCTCTCCATCTCTGAGCTTTGTAGTGAAGAGGGTCTACTAGATTTTATGAAAGCAGCAGAGAGAGTTTCACTCCCTCCTTATTTAAACTTTGAATATTTATGCTTTACTAGTATGCTAAGGTCTTAAGGCTTTCCGAAACAGTTTTTCCGCACTCCTACTGCATGGGAAAGTTGCTGGAAACTAGGCCAACCCATTAGGGGCATGCTGTCTCTTCAATATTGTGAATTAGTGGTCCCAAAAGAACATAATAAACATAGTCAATATCTCATGTGGGAGAGAGACTTACATTTTACAGAAGGAGCGGAGGCTTAGTCTAGGGAGATCGTGAAAACCAAACAAATTTTACATTGCGCAACACTCTGGGATCTATATTATAAAATCACGGTCCGCTGGCATTTGGTCTCTACTACACTGCACAGAATATTTTGCTCCTCATCCCACTTATGCTGGAGAGAGTGTGGCAACCTCGGCACAACTGCACACATATAGTGGGAGTGACCTAGGATCAAGGAGTTGTGGAGCCCTGTGTTCAATCTCTTGCATAGATTACATATACCTGTGTCGGTGCACCCAGCTGTAGGTCTCATACACCTTAAAACTTCCGAACTCCATAAATCTGAGAAATATCTAATGACTTACTGTCTGACAGCTACTAAATTAGCAATTGTTAGAGACTGGAAGAAGACCTCTCCCGCTAACTTATCTGAGATTTTGACCATTATGGACTATATCAGAAAAATGAAGCTTTATGCATTTAGAGACATTAACAAATATGATCTTTATCATGAGATCTGGTCATCTTGGGACTCTCTATTTGCTAACTAAACTCCCCCGCCCTTTTTTTTCACTTTCCTCACCCCCTCTTTAAAAAACCCTCCTCCTTTTCCCCTCCTACCTTCCCCCTCCCTATATCCCAAAATGGTAAAGCCTGATATATGAAAAGGTTGTAAGAGGTTACTCTCTCCATTAGAAACCACCTGTTAATTTAACATCTGTTAACTATTATAATGTTGTATTTTTTTTCCCTTTGCCCTATAACTCAGGCCCGCTTGGGCCCTAAAATAGCTATCATGTATATATGTTTTTTCCTACATCTGATGACCTCTTGAGGTTAGTTAAATAGCTATGATCTTAAGCTATAATTTATCTATAAAAATGAGGAGTCAAGAAAACATAGACAGACAGCACTTCATACAATAACTTTTACTCTGTATACAAATATGTTTTGTCTGAATACTGTAACTTTATAAAAATATATTTCTTGTCAGTATGTTATAGTGTATTTATATGCTATTCCTCAATAAAATACTATTTGAAAGAAAAATTCTTCTATTCAAAATTGAAAATTTGTCCATGTGGATTGCAATTTAGGCTTGGATGTTCCTTTAACTGTATGAACAAAACAATTACATTTTTATTTTTCAAGCATTGGTTCATTAGTTTATTCATCAAAATAACTGATGTTTTTATGTTTTCAAATAAATTCAAAGACTATAGCAAAATTAGTGATTAATTGCATTAATCTAAATGCACAAGTCTATTTTTAAATTTTTGCTACCTTTCAGGCTGAAGGTGTTAAACCACTCCAGATTTATTAGTCCTGGATGATTGGAATGCTCTGCTATTGCACAGTTGGTTCCTCGTGAGAATCTCATGGGGCTGCGCAAGCATTTGCATGTGCAATCATACATAAGGACAGCGGATGTTGTTCACTCTCTCTAAACCAATGTGGACAGGTAACCTAGAACTTCATGTCCCCAAAACCTTAAAGGGATCCTGAACCTAATTTTTTCTTTCATGATAGAGCATGCAATTCTAAGCAACTTTCTAATTTACTCCTATTATCAATTTTTCTTTGTTCTCTATGTATCTTTATTTGAAAAAGCAAGAATGTAAGCTTAAAAGTTGGCCCATTTTTGGTTCAGACCCTGGATAGCGTTTACTTATTGGTGGCTACATGTAACCAACAATCAGCAATCTCTACCCAGATGCTGAACAAATGATAGGCTGGCTTGTAAACTTACATTACTGCTTTTTCAAATAAAGATACCAAGAAAAAGAAGAAACATTTTTATAGTAAATTAGAAAGTTGCTTAAAATTGCATGCTCTATCTGAATCATGAAAGAAAAAAATTGGTTCCGTATTCCTTTAAATCTTATAATAAGAATAGTATTTTACCTAAACACAATAATTAATTATTTCTTTACTTGCTAAAACTTTCTTTATAATCTGTAAACTATACAACTAATAATCTCAAAATTTAAATACAAATTTAGTATAATTAGAAATTAAAAAAAAACCTAACATTTATTGTTAGATGATGCACAGCTTTATCTCAGATAACACAAGCTTAGTCTAGAAAACAGCTGAGTAGGTATTTTCCCTATAAACAGAAAAGCAGGGCACCAACGTGTCTACAAATCAATTGCTTTGGGAGCCAACTCCTGGGTAAAGCTACTGCAGATTGCAGATAGCAGTGAATTTTATGATGGCAATGATCTGGCTGAAATTGTAAAACATGTATCAGATCAGGTTGTAAAAAAGCCAATGCACATTTCAAACTAGATTGATTTATTTAGTAAGTAGATAAACCTATTTCTACCACAGCAGAAGTACTAGTGCATTTTTATGAATGTAAGGAAACAAAACTGTTAAAAAAATAGGTCTGCAGTGCATTTCTTTCTGTACATAATCGTCTGATGTTGTACACAATTTAGAAACATTTAAGTTCTGCTTTTTGTGAATGAATAGTATCCTACATGTTAAAAGGAAAAGTAACATCCATAAAATGCTACATAAATGCTAAAATCTGAGTTTCAAAAAAACCTAAGCTAATTTGTTATACTAAGCACTGTATCTTTCTCTAATACATGAACTATTGAGGTTGGAATTGGATGAGTCTGAGCAGTCTCTCATGCATTCCTTATTTTCAGGTTTTTTAAACAAAATAAATTTGTTAAATAAAAATTAGTAGTTTATTCATACATTTCAGGTGTCCTCTCTGTGAGAAATATAGAATAAAAAAATATATATTTTTTATTTTTTCATGATTAGGTTTTAAGAAATAAAAATAGGACATTGCATTGTAAATCCCTCATTACTGTGCACCCTAATTATCCTTTTTCTCTGCTACAGTGTATTAAATTGTTTGTAAACAGCTTCTTTAGCTTTAATTTGCCATTTAACCCCTTAAGGACTGGGCATTTCAGACAAAAACTTCCCCAAAAGACCAGAGCATTTTTGCCATCACTACATTCAAAGAGAAATAGAGACATTTTTTATATTTACCTATCAAAACAATATATTTTTTTTTTTTTTAGTAGACAACCCAAAGTATTGATCTAGGCCCATTTTGGTATATTTCATGCCACCATTTCACCGCCAAATGCGATCAAATAAAAAAAAACGTTAACTTTTTCACAATTGTAGGTTTCTCACTGAAATTATTTACAAACAGCTTGTGCAATTATGGTACAAATGGTTGTAAATGCTTCTCTGGGACCCCTTTTGTTTAGAAATAGCAGACATATATGGCTTTGGCATTGTTTTTTGGTAATTAGGAGGCCGCTAAATGCCGCTGCGCACCATAGCTAATTGCTGCTGCGCACCACACTTGTATTATCCCTAGCAGTGAAGGGGTTAATTAGGTAGCTTGTAGGGTTAATTTTAGCTTTAGTGTAGAGATCAGCCTCCCACCTGACACATCCCACCTCCTGATCCCTCCCTGCCCCCTCTCAAACAACTCTCTTCCCCACCCCCACCCCCAAAGGTCATGCCCATCTTAAGTACTAACATAAAAGGCTACTTTTTATTAGGTTTTCTGCAGTGTATTATCCTCCTTACCCACCTTCCTGATCCTCCCAAACAGCTCTCTAAGCCTCCCCCCTCTATTTGCCACCATCTTATGTACCGGCTGCTGTCTGCCAGAACCCAGTTTGCATCAAATTAGCCCTCTCTGCATCGATAACTCTGCAAATCTATTTCTGCAGTGCCCCACTTGTGGGGCATGCAGAAATAGCACAATCTCACTATTTTGAGCGAGATTGCGGCAGAGAGAAGCTCAGGACTGCAGCGACATACAGGGTACATCACTGGTCCTTAAAGGCATAACGCCGTACAGGGTATAGCGCTGGTCGTTAAGGGTTAAAATAGCTGCTTTGATTTGTTGAAACCACCACATCCTCTGAATTCCTTTAGACACTATATAAAAGATATGTAAACACAAAATTACAGCTGAAATCAACCTCTATGTGGAGGGGGGGGCAGTCTGTTTGGAAAGGGGTTTGCTACCATTGCATTAAATACAATGAACTTTTAAGAGATTAACAGGAAGATTGACAAGCCCTGCTCCTGTGCTATTGGTTGTGCGAGAGCAGGGGGCGCAGCTGCACATGTAATTGCTTGTGCAATGTTAAATGCGGGCAGTGAATGCTGACAGCTTTCCATGATGTTGGGTAGACAAGCTCCTAGGAGCTTAACTTGGTATTTGACAAATGGATTGCATTGTCTCTTAGATTCAAAAGCATTACATTTTTAGTTATAAAGGAATTAATCTTTACTATGTATTATAACAAACTGTTGTAGAACACAAAAACTTATTTACATCCAAAAATAAAAAAGAAAGGTAATTTTTTCTTTTTCTTTTGTCAGTTTAATAACAATTTCTTAGAAGGGAAATAGCTGTGTTTGTACTGTTTTAACTTCTGCTGCTGATTATTGTGTGAGTAGATGTGCACTGCCAATCACCCTCAGAAGAGAACTCTGCATTTAAAATGTCTTTGTATTCTATGATGACACTCATTTTAGAGTTAGTCATGACACTTTTTTGTATATTGGAAGAATTTCTTGTCTGCTTTCCCTCCAAAGCATATTTAATGTGTCTTACTCTGACAAACACCAATATTTTCTGACACAAGGTCATTAATTATGGTTCTTTGTACATAAGTGATATGCATTACCAGTTTTGTTGTTTTCTATTACAGAAAAATGTTCTAGTTTACACAACAAACACACTGATATCAAATATAATTCCACTGCAATAAAAGTACTTTTAAAGTGCTTTAGAAAAATTTTATTTACTTTATTTTGATTTGATTTCAGGTTCAATCTGGCTGAATGATTTTTACTGTGTTCCCATCTTGCTTTCTTCTTTTTTCCTTCCGCCCTTTACATTTATTTGACATTGGAGAACATTATTTTCAAATTCCATTTATTTCTCTACCTCCTACATAGAAACACATATTGCATTTTAGATCATTATTTATTTTTCCTTTTATGACCATATTTTGTTGTTCAAAGAAAAGCATTTCTAACTGAAATAGATGTTATAAAGACAAATAAATAACTTTTTTTTTTCTAAATGAATAAAGGAAAATAAAAGAAAATAATTGAAAAAAAATTCCAAAATATCTTTACAAGTTACAAATAATCTACTACTCTGTAAAGTTTCTAACTTGCATTGCTTCAGCCTCGTTCATTATTCATTTTCTGGGTATACTCTGAACTTGTTGAAGCAAATAAGACTTGTTAAATATTTAAGAAAATAACCATGGAAGTTCATGTACGTGTTAGAGTGATGAATCTGCAATCCCACTGCTTCTTGGGACTCCTAAGAGAACAATCATAATCTAATTAACATTGGCCTGGATTCATTTAAGCTTGATTTGACTGCTATGGGATGGCTCTAAGGCACTCAGACTTAAAGTCAATCTCTTCAGAGACAGTATTATTTTCTTTTACAAAATATATTCCTTTGACGTTAAAATCTTTGTATGTCTTGATAGTGCTACTCTTGGCAAAGCCATTCATCTTCAAATACTGGATAAATGGAACTTTTCAAGTTATATCTGCCCTTGAAACTTTTATAGAAGACAAATGATATTTGAGGCTTACAACATTAAAGAGACAGTAAAGTTCAAATTAAACTTTCATGATTCAGATAGGGCATCTCATTTCAAACAACTTTCCAATTTACTTTTATCATCAAATTTACTTTTTTTTTTCTTGGTATTTTTAGTTGAAAGCTAAGCCTAGGTAGGCTCATATGCTAATTTCTAAGCCCTTGTAGGCCGCCTCTTATCTGAATGCATTTGACAGTTTTTTACAACTAGACAACGTTAGTTCATGTGTGCCAAATAGATAACATTGTGCTTTTGCTGTGGAGTTATTTAAGAGTCAGCGCTAATTGCCTGAAATGCAAGTCTGTCAAAAGATCTGAGATAAGGAGGCAGTCTGCAGAAGCTTAGATACGTGGGCCTCCATTACATATGCGGCGTCACCCGCAAAATCCTTTTACGCGATTTTGGTATTACATATATACGGCGTAGCATACAAGTTACGTACGTATATTTCACCCTTCGGATGTATTTTTTTTAGTCATAGACTAACATAGAAAAGCTGCGCAATTTGATATCCAATATACAGTGTAAGGACTTACACACGCAGAATTCAGAAAATCTACTCCATTCTCATCTCGCCACATATTGCAGGCGCAGCAACCCTTGCACTGACTAAAAAAACAACGTAACTCCCTGGAAGCCTTAACAAACACATACATTTAAGCAGCATCTCAAGGTTAAAGGGACAGTATACTATGATATTTTTAAGGTTTATTACTGTATTTGAAATAGTTTGAAGCCCCAACATAATCAAATGGATTGAGCTTGTAGGTACTTTATCACATTGTGGACATATACTTGCTTATTTACTTTAAATTTCTTCTCAAAAGAATCAACAATACTTGGAGGAGAGAACAATGGGAAATCATAATTGTATTACCTTCATCTCTTTAGAACCCACTGGAGTGTAATTTATTCTAATGGTAACACAGCTTGGCATTGATGCCAAAATATATAAAGGGACAGTCAAACTACTTTCAGATTTAATTCTAACATTTGCTTTGTTCTCTTGGTATTCTTAGTTGAAAACAAAACCTAGGATGGCTCATATGATAATTTCTAAGACCTAATTTTTACGAGTGTTAGCCTAATTTGCATAAAGCTACTCTTTCTTGACACTTTCCGTGGACAAAATACTGGCGTAAGTTACTTGCAACAACTAAAATGTGTATTTGCGCACATTTCAGAAGATCGCCAGTTTGTCGTACTTACGCCAGTTTAGCATCTAACATTATATGTAATACCCCGATGTGCGAGGTGAAATTATGGGCGGCACGGGTTCCCACACTTGCGCCAAAACCTGTGCCGTATATTTGATAGCGCCCGTGGTAATCAAAGAGTTACGTGGTAATCAAAAAAAAAAAAAACTGGGGAATGGGTAATAAAGGGATTATCTATTTATTTAAATAATAAAATGTTTGGTGTTTCCTGTCCCTTTACGTTAAATAAACATAGAGCTAAAAAACTTTCTTTGGCTGTTGGGGCATTTGTTAATGTTTCAACAATGTAGTTTTAAGAAAGATATGCCATTATCAACAGTTGAATTAATAAGGTTATCTGTTGTTATTTTTAGATGTTATTGTTGCTATTATAGTACTAATTTGCATATATATGTAAATTATGTCATTTTCTACTTATGTGTTTACGTATATATATATGGAACTGCTTGTGCAATGATAA
Source organism: Bombina bombina (assembly GCF_027579735.1). Taxonomy (NCBI): domain Eukaryota; kingdom Metazoa; phylum Chordata; class Amphibia; order Anura; family Bombinatoridae; genus Bombina; species Bombina bombina. Next base: position 415,538,895 of record NC_069503.1, on the reverse strand, counting down.
ATGCTGACAGCATATGCTGTCTGCATTTATCGATGTGCGGCGGACATGATTGATACAGCGGATCATGTCCGCCCGCACATTAGTAAATCTACTCCAGTGTGTCAAACTATGAAACACTGTCAATGCACTGAGATAAGAGGTGGTCTTCATTGATTTACTAATCAGTTTGAACTTACCTAGGTTTAGCTTTCAAAAAAGAATACCAAGAGATCAAAGCAAATTTGAAAATAAAAGTAAATTGGAAAGTTTTTTAAAAATGCATCTGAATCATGAAAATTTAATTTTGACTTGACTGTCCCTTTAAATATTTGGCTTACAAATAAATACAATGATCAAAAATGATCAAATATATAGATAAGTTAAAATACATATAAAAAAATATCAAAGCTATAAAGACAATCCATTGGCCTTTCCTTCCATACTGAAATGAACCAACAAAAGAATGATAAAATGACTAAATTTACAACACATTATAATATTTTCATTATGGAGCTAGAGATACTTCTGTATTTTATATTATTTCAATGGCACATGCAAATCCATTAGAATGACTAAATAAGGGCATTGAGGCCCATTAAAATATATCAGTGTTCCCTTAAAAAGCATACATGGCCTTTTGAATTCATACAATTCCAAATTGTCCAATAACCTTGCAATAAATGATCTTACTTTTTCAAAGCATTTGTACCACTAATCCTATATAATAAAAGTCCAAGTGTGTTTGTCCGAAGCTGTCATGCACAGTAGAGACTGTGCACGAGGAAAAACACACCTGACCTACCAACTGACCTGGCATCTGGCGTCAGTGTGTGATGGAGTGGGCGTGGCTGGGCGGGTGCGATATGGGCGTGATCGGACGGGTGTGACATGGGTGGGGCCCGGACGTGACGTGGGCGGGGCTGGGCATGACTCGGCCGGGGCTGGGCGTGACACGGACAGGGCCAGATTCCGGTGCCGACTGCCTAGACAGAGAGCTCTAAAGAGGGGGGATAGAGAGGGCAGAAGAGGGGGGGAAAAGAGAGGGAGAGAGACAGCAAAAGAGAGGGGAGAGAGAGCAAAAGAGAAGGGGGAGAGAGAGAGCAAAAGGGAGGGGGGAGAGAGAGCAAAAGAGAGGGGGAAGAGAGAGAGCAAAAGAGAGGGGGAAAAGAGAGAGAAAAAGAGAGGGGGAGATAGAGAGCAAAAGAGAGGGGGGAGAGAGAGAGCAAAAGAGAGGGGGTAGAGAGAGCGCCAAAGAGAGGGGGGAGAGAGAGAGAGCGCAAAAGAGAGGGGGGAAAGAGAGAGTAAAAGAGAGGGGAGAGAGAGAGAAAAAGAAGGGGAAGAAAGAGAGAGCAAAAGAGAGGGGAGAAAAAGAGAGCAAAAGAGAGGGGGGATAGAGAGAGAGCAAGGGGTGGGACCCCTGTATTGCAAAAAATGGCCCGGGTACATGGGCTTTAGGACTAGTGCTTCAATAATTTGATACCAAAAATGCCAGCAGTATTTTTCCAGGAATAAAGCGTGTAGTACAGTTTTGCTTAGATGTACTTATCCTTTATTTTCTGAAACAGTTTGCACCCTTTGTAGCTATTATCTTCATGCATTGTGTATATCAAAATAAAAAATAAATAAATAAAATTTAAGCAATTAACAAATTGAGTCATTAGCAGATGGTACAAGCACCTTAGGCAATCTGAGCAAGTGCTGTGTTTAAAATGCTGGTAAATACATTTTTGCAACAGATATCACTTTTATTAGAAGCATGTTTGCTAATACATGTATATTAAAAAAATGCGTTTAATAAAAACAGGAATGCATACATGTGGATTCCTAAATTGGCTGGAATGTGCCTTTAAAGGGGCATGGAACAAAAAATGATGTTTTATGATATGGCTTATACTATATATATATATATATATATATATATATATATATATATATATATATGTGTGTGTGTGTGTGTGTAGATATATACAGGGCTTGAAATGTCCAGTGGTCCCAGACTAGTGGACAAGTTAGAAAGTTGAATTTTTCCAGTCTTTTACTTTGAGTGGGACTACTAACTTTTTTTTCTCTCTGGGCTGGTAGCTTTTAACCCACGACTAGTAAACCATAATGATATTTTACCACACCTGCACTATATGTATAATATTACATACATTGCAAATAGTACTGTTATATAGGGGTCGATTTATCAAGCTCTAAAGACCGCTGCTCCATAACCTGTCTGCCTACTCTGAGGCGGCGGACAGAAATCAACCCGATTCGTATCATGTCTGTCCGCACTTTAATAAATATAACCCATAGTGTTAAAGACACATGTAAACTTTAACAAAGGATACAAAGAGAATGAGGTGTTTTTGATATCAGAAGTAAACTGGATTTCTTTTATTGCATTTTGTAAATGAACCATGGAAGCTTAATTTTTTATTTAATATCCCTTTAATAAAAAACACATCAATTTTTAAATCAACAAAAATAAATTAAGCAATAGTTTTTGTGTTACAAGTCTTAAAGGGATATGAAACCCCACATTTTTCTTTTGTGATTCAGACAGAGCACCGATTAAGACAGAGCACACATGATATTCTGTGTTGAATGGATACCTAGGTAGGTGTCAGGAGCATGGCATAAAATAGTTCTGCCATCTCTTGCTCCATACCTGTGCACTACCCTGAGCTTACGTCCTTCATACCAAGGGAACAAATAAATTTTCATAAGCAGTAAAGTTGTTTAAAATTGCATGCTCTATCTGAATCAGAAACATTTTTTTTCACTTTCATGTCCCTTTAAAAACACATTAAAGATTAAGATTTTCTGAATTAACGTTTTCTGAGGAATAAAAATAAACTAATACACTGTTCTCAATACTGTATGTTCTTACTACAAGCTCTTCAAGAAGACTCCTCATATTTTCTATGCTTTTCCACAGCTTGTGTTTTCCTATGTAGGGTGCCATCTTGTAATGTATGTTACACACAGGCACTGCAGTCACGTGACACGTGTGCACCCAAGTCATGTGATGCACACGGCAGCTTCTTTCACTGATGTTATAGAAGGCAGGCAAATCATCAATAGTAATTCACTGTAATGCAAAGCGTCCATTGCAGTATATGAGGATAAAGATACATTTTATATTTGTAATACAGTAATTGCATCTTCTTTTATCAAACATATTTTAAACATTTTATGTACTGAACAGATCCACAGTCTGTATGATTCACTGTTCACTGCTATAACTAAGTTCAGTTGCAATCGCCTGCCCGATGTTCAGTGGCAGAGGGGAGGGGGGAGAGTCTAGCAGCTGTTTTTTTTTTAACTCACTGTTATTCAGTTCTCTGCAATATCCAAAGAGCATTTTCTCTCTGTGTCTTCCATGAATTTACTCTTGTTTTCCCCATCATATTATTTTAATTATCAAACAGCACCAACAGTGTATTAGTTTATTTTGATTCCTCTGAAAAAGTTTAGAACATTTTCCACACGTGTTAATTATCCCTTTAACCCCTTAATGACCGGACCATTTTTCAATTTTCTTACCCTTAATGACAATGGCTATTTTTACATTTCTGCAGTGTTTGTGTTTAGCTGTAATTTTCCTCTTACTCATTTACTGTACCCACACATATTATATACCGTTTTTCTCGCCATTAAATGGACTTTCTAAAGATACCATTATTTTCATCATATCTTATAATTTACTATAAAAAAAATTATAAAATATGAGGAAAAAATGGAAAAAAAACACACTTTTTCTAACTTTGACCCCAAAAATCTGTTACACATCTACGACCACCAAAAAACACCCATGCTAAATAGTTTCTAAATTTTGTCCTGAGTTTAGAAATACCCAATGTTTACATGATCTTTGCTTTTTTTGCAAGTTATAGGGCAATAAATACAAGTGGCACTTTGCTATTTCCAAACCACTTTTTTTCAAAATTAGCGCTAGTTACATTGGAACACTGATATCTGTCCGGAATCTCTGAATATCCCTTGACATGTATATATTTTTTTTTAGAAGACAACCCAAAGTATTGATTTATGCCCATTTTGGTATATTTCATGCCACCATTTCACTGCCAAATGCGAGCAAATAAAAAAAAATCGTTCACTTTTTCACAAATTTTGTCACAAACTTTAGGTTTCTCACTGAAATTATTTACAAACAGTTTGTGCAATTATCGCACAAATGGTTGTAAATGCTTCTCTGGGATCCTCTTTGTTCAGAAATAGCAGACATATATGGCTTTGGCATTGCTTTTTGGTAATTAGAAGGCCACTAAATGCCGCTATGCACCACACGTGTATTATGCCCAGCAGTGAAGGGGTTAATTAGGGATCTTGTAGAGACCTTGAAGGGTTAATTTTAGCTTTAGTGTAGTGTAGTAGACAACCCAAAGTATTGATCTAGGCCCATTTTGGTACATTTCATGCCACCATTTCACCGCCAAATGCGAGCAAATTAAAAAAAAAGTAAAATTTTTCACAATTTTAGGTTTCTCACTGAAATTATTTACAAACAGCTTGTGCAATTATGTCACAAATGGTTGTAAATGCTTCTCTGGGATCTCCTTTGTTCAGAAATAGCAGACATATATGGCTTTGGCGCTGCTTTTTGGCAATTAGGAGGCCACTAAATGCTGCTGCGCACCACACTTGTATTATGCCCAGCAGTTAAGGGGTTAATTAGGTAGCTTGTAGAGAGCTTGCAGGGTTAATTTTAGCTTTAGTGTAGAGATCAGCTTCCCACCTGACACATCCCACCCCCTGATCCCTCCCAAACAGCTCTCTTCCCTCTCCCACCCCACAATTGTCCCCGCCATCTTAAGTACTGGCAGAAAGTCTGCCAGTACTAAAATAAAAGGTGTTTTTTTTTTTTTTTTTTTTTTAAGTATTCATCTGTGATGGACCCCTGCCTTAGCCCCCAACCTCCCTGATCCCCCCCAAACAGCTCTCTAACCCTCCCAACCTACCTATTTGCCACCATCTTGGGTACTGGCAGCTGTCTGCCAGTACCCAGTTTTCCCCAAAAAAGAAAGGTTGATTTTTTTTGTTTTTATTTTATTAAACAGCGGTTTTCTGTAGTGTAGCTGCCCCCCCACCTAACCCCATCCCCCTACCCTAGCAGATCCTATTATTTTTTTAAAAAAAAACATTTTTTGCCCCCCTCTCTCTTCTCATTAGTCATTGGTGGCAGTGGTTGCTGCGCACGTACGCGCCCACACACACATGCATGCGCGCGCACCCGCAGGCCCCCCTCCGCACGCTCCCAGCATCCGGCGTGCACAAAGCACTAGAAGGAACCGGATGCCGGGGAGCGATGGGCCGCCCACCCGCCTCCCTTGTAAGCGACCACCCATCCACCAACGGCACCATCGCTACCGGTGCAGAGAGGGCCACAGAGTGGCTCTCTCTGCATTGGATGCTTTTTAAAGGGTATTGCAGGATGCCTCAATATCGAGGCATCACTGCAATACCCTGAGATCTGCTGGAAGCGATTGCGATCGCTTCCAGCACTCTCTTAGACAACTGACGTACCAGGTACGTCCATTGTCACTAACTGTCAGTTTTTGCAGGACGTACCTGGTACGTCAGTTGTCATTAAGGGGTTAAACACATTTTGCTTTTATGTAAAGATAGTGCTTGTTCCATACTTCCTAGGGGGCCTAATTTCCATAACATGAAAATGCTTCAAATCCAATAGCTGTTCTATTCAATGTGCAGAATTTTAAAGGGACATAATACTCATATGCTAAATCACTTAAAAATGATGCAGCAAAACTGTAAAAAGCTGACAAGAAAATATCACTTGAGAATCTCTATGTAAAAAGGAAGATATTTTACCTCACAACTTCCTCAGCTCACCAGAGTAAGTTTTGTGTAAAAAGTTATCTTTCAGTTACTGCCCAGCTGCAGGTAAACAAATATGAACAGCAGCTAAATCAGCATCAGCAGTGCTCAGGTCATGAACTCTTTTACTATGATCTCATGAGATTTCATAGTAAACTGAATAGGGAAATCACATGAGTGTGCATGAGGCATACTCCCCTGCAGGTCCCGGGACACACATACTGATTCGCTGCTTAAAGTCCTTTACATGTGAATACTTAGGACATTTTGAGGTAAAATATATTTATTTTTTTACATAGAGAGATGTTAAGGGGATATTTTCTAGTCAGCTTTTTACAGCTATGATGCATCACTTTCAAGTGTTTCAACATTTGGGTATCATGGCCGTTTAAATACCTAGTTTTCAGATTTTGCTTTTTTTTTTTTTTGCTGTAGGGAGAGTGGGATAACAAACAACCTTTACACAAAATCAAAAGGTGTTTAGTGTCCCGTTAAATAATCTTTATATAAAATGTATACTATATATATATATTTGGAAAGGTTTCCTTGGTATTACAAAATAGATTAAAGCCTTTTTGTTTTGTTTTTTTCTTATATTAAATAAAACTCAATAAAGGATGGGACAAAATTAAAAAAGCAAAACTAAAATTTTCTTTAATTGTATTTTATGTACTGTTTTCTTAATATACCTGTTTTGTTGTAACTAATGCTGGGTTTTTGTATTTAAAAGGCTCATACATTCAGAAAATCAGTTCAATATTCCACACTAAACTCTCTGGCTTGCAGTAGACGAAAAGCGGATCTCCTATTGTGATAATGATCTTGTCAATGATAGATTTAATAGATTTTCACTGTTCTCTTATTTTTTGTTGTTGTATTTTCTTGTGCTTCACTTTTACAGTCAATTGCTTTCCGTTACAGTGGTTGCAAAGTAAAGGAGCAATTATATATAAGTTTGTACCAGTTCTTAATTTACCTATAATGAAAAGCCACCATGTATTTCTGCTAAATCAAGATCTTTAAAATGCTTGCCTTTCTTGGAAAATAAGAAATGACAAAACAAATAATTTACTGGGAATTTAAAGTACAATAAACCTATTTTTTTGCTTTGTAAGGTTTAATCACAATAAAATAAAATGTAAACAAATAGAATGCAACTAGCAAATTTATTAAAGGGATTTCCATATCACAATCCCCTTTTTTACCCTTCTCTTTTAAAGGAACAGTCTAGTCCAGAATAGTATAGTTTAAAAAGATAGATAAACCCTTTATTACCCATTCTCCAGCTTTGCATTACTAACACGGTTATATTATTAGAATTTTTCACTGTGATTACCTTGTTTCTAAGCCTCTGCAGACTGCCCCCTCATTTCAGTTCTTTTAACATTTTAGCCAGATAGTGCTGACATAAATAACTCCACTGGAGTTAGCACAGTGTTATCTATATGGCACACATGACAAAGTGCTATCTAGCTGTGAAAAACCATCAAAATGCACTGAGAAAAGATGCAGCCTTCAAGAGCTTAGAAATTAGCATATGAGCCTACATAGGTTTAGCTTTCAGCGAAGAACACAAGGAGAACCAATCAAATTTGATAATAAAAGTCAATTAGAAAGTTGTTTAAATCATGAAACTTAATTTTGACTATGGTGTCCCTTTAATGCAGAGATGACTTGGGGACTGAGCAATAGTAAGGGTGGTTATACTACTCATCTATCAAGATTACTAGATAATGTGAAACTAAAGAACAGCTTAAAGAAGCATTATGGACATCATTATGCTTCTTGACTGAAATATGCTCATCTCCAACACTTACTTACCTCACAATTATTGTTTTCTTCGACCATTAAAGGGACATGGTACCCGAATGTTGTAGAACTTGAAAATTATGCAGCATAGCTGTAAAAAGCTGACTAGAATATATTACAGGAATATCTCTATGTTCAAAAGGAAGATATTTACCTCAAAAAAGTATTCAAACCCCACTGTAAAGAGACTTTAGTCCCAGGACATCCAAGGGAGAGTGTATCTAGCATGATCAGGCACAGTCATGTTGTTGTCCTATTCAGTTTAAGGAGGTTTACTGTGAAATTTCATGAAATTTAAGTGAAAGCTCATGAGATCACAACAAAACAATGCCTCAGCTCTGCTGATGCTGATTGGCTATTGTTTTTTTTGTTTTGTTTTTTGCAACATGCAGCATTACAACAGCTCTAACTGTTCACAGATGACTTACTCTGGTGAGCTGAAAAAAATTTGAGGTAAAATATCTTCCCTTTTTACATAGAGATGTTCAGGTGATATTTTCATGTCAGCTTTTTACAGTTATGCTGCATCACATTTTAAACGATTTAGCATATGAGTTTTATGTCCCTTTAACTTTCTTTGAAACCTTGTGTCTTTGGGCACCCTTTTTAAGTAACTCTCTCACAAGCTAGTAAAATACTTAGGGGAGGTTATTATTTTGTAATATGTGCATATACTCAAATGGCACATAGATCTATGAATACAAATTTTAGATTGGAATTGAAAAGCATCTTTACATTAACTAATCGGTCATCAGTCTCCCCACAGATACTGGAAATGAACAGTAAAGTTTTACTCAGCTGGTTTAAAGGCAATTTATAGAGAATTTATAGAATGAATGCTTTCTTTTGGCTAATTTTAATTGGAATTCAATAATCAGCCAATAGAAATATAAGGGCACCCCTATATAAGTGGGAATCTTGCATTCAATTGTCAATATGTGCTGTGGTGACAGCTTGAAGACAGATCAGAAGAGGATCACCCAAGAAGATCAAGGAGCATCACTAGGGACCTTCCGCTGCCCCCTAACGGAGTCAGATTGTCTAAACTTTGGGGTTTAGTGTTAGTTGTTTTTTTTGGGGGGGGGTGTAGATTTATTTGCAAAAGAGCTATAATCACTTAAATTAGGGCACTGCCTGACAAAAAAAATTCAGGGAGATTTTTAGATTAGGTTTTTGAAGACAGTTTTTCTTTATGCGGGTTTATTTTAGTTTTTTAGGGGTACTTTAGCTTTAGGATAGGGCTTTTTTAATTAGTATTTTTTTTATTTTTGGTAACTTTTTTTTTACATGTAGGGATTTTTTTTATTTTTTGTAATTTAGGGAGTCTTAGGTTTGGAGTCTTGGGGGGAGGGTAATTAGCTGTTAGGGGGTTAAGTAGTGTAGGGGTTATTGCAGTCGGGATAATGGGAGTTTAGGGGTTAAGTAGTGTAGGCGTTATTGTGGTGGGGTTGTGGTAGTTTAAGGGTTAAAAGTGTAGGGGAATAACAACAATGGGGGTTATGGTGGATTAGGAGTTAATAGTGTAGAACGGTAGTTTGCGATGGCGGTTATGTTGGATTAAGGGTTAATAGTGAATTGGGTAGTTTGTGATGGTGGATGTGGCAGATTATGGGATTAATAGTGTAGTGGGGTTAAAAGAGTTTGGGAATGTGTAGGGGTTATTAGAGTAAGGCGTTTTATTGTGATGGCTAACACAAAAATCCTGTTTAAACCTTAGCAATTGCAACCCTAAATAGGTATAATCCCACAAATATACCTGAATAAGATAATAAGAGGGTGCGCTAAAAAAAGCCACTAAAAGAGGTTAATATGTAATAGTATAAGGTACAAATGATGATGATCAAAAGAGTTAAAAATAATACAATTTAATGGACATAAAAACATATAAACTAAAAATGCTCAAAAGAAAACTAGTAATATGAAAAAAAATAAAATGTATAAAAAAGGGGAAAAAAAACAATAATATTGTATACCAAAAAAGTGCGATGAAGTTCATACAAAAACGTATGGAGAGTTCATTCAATTGAAAGTTAATTTATCTGAAGGAATTTGTCCACGATATCAAAAGAATGTGATATTAAAGTCCTGATATATTAATATTAGTGATGGAGGTATGGTGTTAAAAATGTATTGCAGTATACGTGCCAACAATGAATATTTGTTTAGAAGTCACCACTCACCCGGGATACCAAACCAGTATTCAGATCAGTCTCTCCATGCTTTTCTTATCCACAGAAGCAACACATCTCGACCCTCAGTTAAGCCCTTGTTTCATGCAGGTTTAGCATTTCAGCGTGTACCTTTTATTTCGCTCACTGAGTTCCGGGTCACGTGATAAGTTGTTCAACCAATCTGGGAGCTGGATTGTCTGGTGTCAATGAGTGGGGATGTTTTACCTCAATTCTTTGAAAAACAATCTTAATCCTTTAAAACAGACTCTCTGCTTTGATACAAGGTTGCAAATGTAAGTAGATCCTGGTAGCGTATAGTAGCAAATTCTCTGCAATTGCAACCCTAAGTAGGTATAATCCCACAAATATACCTAAATAAGATAACTTACTTGCAAAAAAAACTTCTTGAGGAATTCCGAAATTGTTACAGAGCGCTCTGTTAGTTGGGATTCTTAATGCAAAGGTAACTGATTCATCAACGCGTTTAAGCTGCTCACAGCCTTTCTGAAGATGAGTTTTATTGCGATGGGCTTTAGCGCAAGTATAGGTGTTACTTTGTTTTCCTTTGACATTATTGTGATATTAAAGTTGTGCTATCTGGATTCACGTTAAATTCAATTGAGCTTAAGCGATCAAGTTGCAAACAGGTGCAATAAACCCGATATTGCTCTTACGCAACACTTATCGCATCACTTAAAGGGACATGAAACCAAATTTTTTTCTTTCATGATTTAGAAAGAGCATGCAATTTTAAACAACATTTTAATTTACTTCTATTATCTAATATGCTTCATTCTCTTGATATCCTTTCCTGAAAAGCATATCTAGATAGGATCAGTAGTTGCTGATTGGTTGCTGCACATAGATGCCTTGGGTGATTGGCTCACCCATATGCATTGCTATTTCTTTAACAAAGTATATCTAAGCAATGAACCAAATTAGATAACAGAAGTAAATTGGAATGTTGTTTAAAATTGTATTCTCTATCTGAATCATGAAAGAAAATTTTTGGGTTTAGTGCCCCTTTAAAGTCTAGCACTTAGTCAATAAACATATATTTAATGAGTAAAAAGTTCAAATTAAAATATAAAGGATAGGTTCTTTTGTTTGTTTTCAAAATTGCCTCATAACCAATAAATTATATTACATTTACTATATATATCACTATAGCAATAGTTTTATATAACAATATAACAATGTAACTTTGATGTACAAGTCAGGAGAGAGAAAATACAAGTACACTCAATGTTAAGAAAAGGGGATCTTATTTTATCATTTGCCTGCTTAAAGCTAGATAAATCTTAGCATTGAGTATTGCATTGAGCAATGATACTTTTTTTATTGGACTAACTATACATTTATAAGTTGACAAGCTTTCGGAAGAGTTCCTTCCTTTATCAAGTCTGAAGCAATACTGACCAATTCAATGGAATTTACAGATGGTATCTTAAAACACACACACACACATATATATATATATATATATATATATATATATATATATATATATATATATATATATATATATATATATATATAAGTAACAAAGGCAGATTGCAGCAGACGAATAGAGTTAAAAGTTCCAAATTTTATTCCAAAACTTTAAAATGTCCACAACATCCATGGGGACAGTGAGTAAGACACAATCACTTGTACAAAACGGCTGACATGTTTCGACCCTCAGGTCGTAATCATAACTGTTTATGGGAACACCTGACAACCTATTTAAGGAAGTAGGTTACATTTCATTGGTTAAAATTCAATCAGTGTTAAAAATTCAACAAGGTGTGTGAAGCAGTAATTACTATACCTACTCTCCTAACAATTTAAAGAGCCCACTACCAAAGTTCTGTATAGTGAAATATTAGCTAAGTAACTAAACAGACAAAATTCAAGGACTATATAGATAAACAGATACACTGACATAATCTACATTGTTTATAGTAAACATAATTTACATGATTTGAGGCATTCCATCTGATGAAAGCTAAGAAGCTAAATTGACAAAATTGGTAAAATAACCAAAATAAACAGAATAAACAGAATAAAATGAAATAAAATGAGATAAACTTGCATGAGAACACTATACATTGTAATTAGTGATGCATAAAAATTGCATGGGAATGGCATCTTTATATGTCAATGATAAAATAGTCACAACAGCAAGAAGAGTCCATGCACAAAATCATATTCAAATAGACCAATAATTGATCATTATGGTTCATAAATGATCATTTATAATCACTCATAAATTCTTGTAAGCAATTGTGCTATTTTACACACACACATATATATATATATATATATATATATATATATATATATATATATATATATATATATATATATATATATATATATATATATAAAAATAATAATACCATAAGGCTCCTGTGTGTAAATTTATTAGTGTTCACAGAGAGCTACACCAGTGATGAAACGGCTGGAGACCTAAAACCTAAAGCGAATTTACTGAGAGATAAAGTTTCAGACATATACAATTATGGTGTATTGTGGGGTTAAAATTATTCCTGAAATCAAAAGGCAAGCTGCTAAATAATAGCAGCTTTTTATGAACTTGAACATCATTATCACATGTGTAAGATTTACCTAATAACCACACACACCAAAGAGCAGGACAGACTTATATATACATATGCGTAAGTAGCCATGTATAGATATATAGATGTTCAGAACTGTAGATGTATAAATGGAATCATTACTATGTATATGTAAATATGAATAAAGGAGAAAAGATACAAAATGAGAATGAAAGTGAAAATGTGGGTGAGGATAGACTAGCTGCAGAAGAGGGAGATGACCCACTAGGGGAGCCCTGCAGAAAGCGATTATTTCCAGAAATTAATTAAATCGTATTCAGAGTTCAAGCCATTTGGCACCCTAGTGTGGAGTTTAAAAATCCAATACATCTCCCTCTTCTGCAGCAGCTTTTCACGATCACCACCTCTAGGGGGACAGAAAACCCTTTCTATAGCTTGCCATCTCAAGGTGCTGATATTCTTATCATGGCAGCGTGCAAAATGTCTAACCAGTGGAGTGCTTGCCTCACCCGCCTGTATTGTAGACAGGTGATTTCTAATACAAACTTTTACCTCATTTGTGGTGAGGCCTACATATTGAAGGTGACAAGATGTGCAAGTTGGCAAGTATATCACGTATGTAGTTGTACATTTCAAACAACTAGTAATGGGGAAAGTTTCCCCTGTAAACTCGGATTTAAATATGTTTGAGGCTGTGATATACTCACAAACCCGACACTTCTGTCTGCACTTGTAAAGACCCTTTTGTGTAAGCCACGAGCTAGCTGGTCTATCAGGCTCAGGTAGTGATAAGGGTGATAGTGCATTGGCCAGAGTGCGTGTTCTCCGATAAGAGCAACGCAATCCATTTTTCACACATTTTTCCAATTTGTAATCAGCGGACAAAAAGTTAAAATGTTTTCTGACGATTTTACAAATATCTGAATATTGTGCACTAAACTCTGTAACAGATTGGAATTGAAAAGCATCTTTACATTAACTAATCAGTCATCAGTCTACAGATACTGGAAATGAACAGTAAAGTTTTACTCAGCTGGTTTAAAAGCAATTTATAGAGAATTTATAGAATGAATGCTTTCTTTTGGCTGATTTAATTGGAATTCAATAATCAGCCAATAGAAATATAAGGGCACCCCTATATAAGTGGGAATCTTGCATTCAATTGTCAATATGTGCAGAGCAACGCAATCCATTTTTCACACATTTTTCCAATTTGTCATCAGTGGACAAAAAGTTAAAATGTTTTCTGACGATTTTACAAATATCTGAATATTGTGCACTGAACTCTGTAACAAATGTGATACCCTGAGACTCAATATCAGATTTACTAGGTGTTTTTGACTGTTCTCGAATTAGTTCATTCCTATCAATATTCTGTACTTGTTTCTCTGCTTTACGTATGACTTTATCAGAATAACCTCTTAGTTTGAGTCTTCTGGTGAGATCTTTAGATTGTTTACAAAACATTTCTTCCTGACTACAATTCCTCTTGACTCTGACAAATTGTCCCTTAGCTACAGCAAAGGGAACATGGGTGGGGTGACAGCTTTTGGCGTGTAATAGTGCATTCCCAGCAATGGGTTTCCTGTAGATGTTACTGATGATTTTTCCTTCTCTAGTACCTGTCAAAGTAATATCCAAAAAATTGATTGAATTATTTTGTAATTCGGAAGTAAATCAAACACCATAGGTGTTACTATTGAGATAGTGCATGAAATTCGAGAAATCAGCGTCATCACCCAACCAGATGACCAATAGGTCATCTATGTATCGCCCATAGTAATGGATGAAATGTCTAAAGGGATTACTATCTCCATAGATGTGGGACAGCTCCCACCAACCCATGAACAGGTTGGCATAGGAGGGGGCGAATTATATATATATACATAGTATCAAATAGCCGGTGGCTCAGCACCAGTGATGTCGCGAACATAAAAATTTGGGTTCGCGAACGGCAAACGCGAATTTCCGCAAATGTTCGCGAACTGGAGAACCGGGCGAACCGCCATAGACTTCAATAGGCAGGCAAATTTTAAAACCCACAGGGACTCTTTCTGGCCACAATAGTGATGGAAAAATTGTTTCAAGGGGACTAACACCTGGACTGTGGCATGCCGGAGGGGGATCCATGGCAAAACTCCCATGCACAATTACATAGTTGATGCAGAGTCTGGTTTTAATCCATAAATTGCATAAATCACCTAACATTCCTAAATTGTTTGGAATAACATGCTTTAAAACATCAGGTATGATGTTGTATCGATCAGATAGTGTAAGGGTTATGCCCGCTTCACAGTGACAGACCAAACTCCCCATTTAACGCACTACAAACAACCGCAAACAGTCCATTTGCACAACCGCAAACTCCCCATTTGCACAAGGTTGGATACCAAGCTAGTCATGTCCCGTTCCTTGTCTTCACTGATGTCATTGAAGGTCTCTTCCTCCACCCAGCAACACCAAGGGTCCCCGAAAGGTGACAACAAGCCCCCTGGGATGCCTGCTGTGTTTGGTCTTCCACCTCCTCAAATCCACCTTCCTCCTTCCTCCTGTTCCTCCTCTGACTCGGTCTTCCAACTCCTCTGCAGAGCCACGCATTCCATGCTTGGCAGCCATCAGCAGGTTTACCCAATGCACAGTGTAGGTGATATACCTGCCCTGACCATGCTTTGTAGACCAGCTATCAGTGGTCCCAACACTGTGTGCCAGACATGCCATTACTTCCTTTTGCACAATCGAGTACAGATTGGGGATTGCCTTTTGTGCAAAGACATTTCGGCCGGGTACCTTCCACTGCGGTGTCCCAATAGCTACAAATTTTTGGAACGCCTCAGACTCCACCAGCTTGTATGGTAAAAGCTGGTGGGCTAAGAGTTCAGACAAGCCAGCTGTCAGATGCCGGGCAAGGGGGTGACTTTGTGACATTGGCTTCTTACGCTCAAACATGTCCTGGACAGACACCTGACTGTGGGCAGATGAGCAGGAACTGCTCAAGGTGAGAGATGGAGTGGCGGATGGTTAAGAGGGGGCGAGGAGGACAGCAGTGGTTGACGTGGCTGAAGATGCTGGACCAGGAGGAGGATGGCGGCTTTGAGTTTGTGTGCTGCTTGTACTCATGTGTTGATCCCATAGGCGTTTGTGATGTGCGATCATGTGCCTTTGCAAAGCAGTTGTACCTAGCTGGGTGTTTTCTTTTGGCACAGGTTGCAAATGGAATCGCTGTTGTCAGAGGCAGACACACAAAAAAAATGCCACACTGCTGAGCTCTGCAATGACGGCATTCTGGTGGAGGCAACAGCATGCGTTGATTGGTGTGTTGTCTGGCTGACCCCAGGTGCCAATGCATGCTGTCTGACTGTGCCACTAGCTCCTTGCGACGACCTCCCCCTGCTTCCAACTCGTCTCCTCCTCCTCTCTGTCTCCCCATCTGAACTTTCCCCCTGTTCTTCTTCTCTTCTAGCGGGCACCCACGTGACATCCATGGACGCATCGTCATCATCAACCGCTTCACTTGTATCTGACAACTCAGCAAAGGAAGCAGCAGCGGGTACAACATCATCATCATCATCATCACACTGTACGTTCATGTGTGTAATGCTGCCTGACTGAGACATATCCCTGTTATCTACATCCTCTGGCAATAATGGTTGCGCATCACTCATTTCTTCCAACTGATGTGTAAATAACTCCTCTGACAGATCAATTGAAGTGGCTGTGGTGCTAGTGTTTTTGGTGGCGGCAGGCGGGCGAGTGGTAACTTGAGAGGTGCCCGAAGCTAAGCTGGAGGAGGATGGTGCGTCAAGGTTCCGAGCAGAAGCTGTAGAAGATTGGGTGTCCTGTGTTAGCCAGTCAACTATGTCCTCAGAACTTTTCGAGTTGAGGGTACGTGGCCTCTGAACACTGGGCATTATTCTAGGGCCAAAGGGAATCACAGCACCACGACCACGACGGCCCCTGCGGGGTGGCCTGCCTCTGCCTGTCATTTTTTTTTTCGATTAGTGGTACTATGCGTGCAAGCTACTGTGACAACAGATATGAGTGGCACTGTGCACTGGCAGAAGTTGGCAGAGTAGACGCTGTAGGCCTGACACACACGCTTACAGACAACTAACTGCTATTCAATCTATTACAGTCAAAATTGTATTTTTTTTTAAATGTACACTACTGTTACACCAGATATGAGTTGCACTGGTGTGATACTGTGCCCTGGCAGGCCCTGAAATGCACACGTGTGAAGGAAACTGACTGCTATTATTTCACAGTCAAATTTCTAAATTTTTTTAACCCCTTAATGACCGATGGCGTACACCATATGTCCTCAGAAAAAATACAGTTAATGCCTGAGGACATATGGCGTACGTCCTCAGTTTGGAAAGCAGCTGGAAGCGAACCTGGTCGCTTCCAGCTGCTTTCCGGTTATTGCAGGATACCTTGATATCGAGGCATCCTGCAATAACAAATTTTACCCTTCCGGTTAAGAGAGAGCCACTCTGTGGCCCTCTCTGCACCGGGCATCGATGGCCGCATTCGTTGGTGGGTGGGAGCTGAAGTGGGAGGCGGGTGGGCGGCCATCGATGCGGTCCTTGTCAGAGAGGGGGTGGGATCGGTGGTGGGATCGCCGGGGGCGCGCGTGCATTGGAGGAGGCGGGGGCGGGCGCGTGCACAGGGAGGGAGCGGGTGGGAACCGCTACACTACAGAAAAAAAATGTTTTTATAAGTGGGAGAAAGGGGTGCAACATATTTAGTACTTGGAAATCTAAGTGATCTGGGAGCGGCTGGGGGATTGGTCTTGGGGGGGGGAAGCTACACTACAGAAAAATGAAATAAAAATAAAAAAAAACCATTTTATTTGCAAACTGAGTACTGGCAGACAGCTGCCAGTACCCAATATGGCCCCCAATAAGGCAGAGGGGGGAGGGTTAGGAAGCTATTTTGGGGGGATCAGGGAGGTTGGGGGCTAAGGGGGGGATCCTACACAACAGCATATGTAAATATGCTAAAAAATATATATTTAAAAAAAAGATACCTTTTATTTTAGGTACTGGCAGACTTTCTGCCAGTACCTAAGATGGCAGGGACAATTGTGGGGTGGGGGAGGGAAGAGAGCTCTTTGGGAGGGATCAGGGGATCTGATGTATCAGGTGGGAAGCTGATCTCTACACTAAAGCTAAAATTAACCCTGCAACTTCCCTACAAGCTACCTAATTAACCCCTTCACTGCTGGGCATAATTCATGTGTTATGCGCAGTTGCATTTAGTGGCCTTCTAACTACCAAAAAGCAACGCCAAAGCCATATATGTCTGCTATTTCTGAACAAAGGGGATCCCAGAGAAGCATTTACAACCATTTGTGCCATAATTGCACAAGCTGTTTGTAAATAATTTCAGTGAGAAACCTAAAGTTTGTGAAAAAGTTGACTATTTTTTTTTTTTTTTATTTGATCGCATTTGGCGGTGAAATGGTGGCATGAAATATAATGGGCCTAGATCAATACTTTGGGTTGTCTACTACACTACACTAAAGCTAAAATTAACCCTACAAGCTCCCTAATTAATCCCTGCACTGCTGAGCAAAATACACGTGTGGTGCGCAGCGGCATTTAGTGGCTTTCTAATTACCAAAAAGCAATGCCAAAGCCATATATGTCTGCTATTTCTGAAAAAAGGGGATCCCAGAGAAGCATTTACAACCATTTGTGCCATACTTGCACAAAATGTTTGTAAATGATTTCAGTGAGAAACCTAAAATTTGGAAAAACGTAACTTTTTTTTTATTTGATCGCATTTGGCGGTGAAATGGTGGCATGAAATATACCAAGATGGGCCTAGATCAATACTTTGGGTTGTCTACAACACTACACTAAAGCTAAAATTACCCCAAAAAGCTCCCTACGTGCTCCCTAATTAACCCCTTCACTGCTGGACATAATACACGTGTGGTGCGCAGTGGCATTTAGCGGCCTTCTAATTATCAAAAAGCAATTTCAAAGCCATATATGTCTGCTATTTCTGAACAAAGGGGATCCCAGAGAAAAATGTACAGCCATTTATGCCATAATTGCACAAGCTATTTGTAAATAATTTCAGTGAGAAACCTAAAGTTTGTGAAATAAATTTGTGAAAAAGTGAACAATTTTTTTATTTGATCGCATTTGGTGGTGAAATGGTGGCATGAAATATACCAAAATGGGCCTAGATCAATACTTTGGGAAGTCTTCTAAAAAAAAATATATACATGTCAATTGCTATTCAGGGATTCGTGACAGATATCAGTTTTCCAATGTAACTAGCGCTAATTTTGAAAAAAAAAAGGTTTGGAAATAGCAAAGTGCTACTTGTATTTATGGCCCTATAACTTGCAAAAAAAGCAAAGAACCTGTAAACATTGGGTATTTCTAAACTCAGGACAAAATTTAAAAACTTTTTAGCATGGGTGTTTTTTGGTGGTTGTAGATGAGTAACAGATTTTGGGGGTCAAAGTTAGAAAAAGTGTGTTTTTGTCCATTTTTTTACTCATAGTTTATAAAAAATGTTATAGTAAATTATAGGATAAGATGAAAATAATGGTATCTTTAGAAAGTCCATTTAATGATTGGCTGGAATGTGTCTGCTGACTGTGAGGTACAGGGTCAAAGTTTACTCAATGATGACAAATAGAGGGCGGACCAAACATCGCATATGTTCGCCCGCCGCGACGAACGTGAACAAACTATCGGCTAGATTTGGAGTTTTGTCGGTAACGACCCGAAAAACTAAAGCCGGCTTTTTTCTGGCCGCACCATAAAAATAACTCTGGTATTGAGAGTCCACATAAAGGCTTCGTTAGGCTCCAAAAAAGGAGCGTAGAGCACACGATTCTCCCATAGGAAACAATGGGGCTGTTTGAGCTGAAAAAAAACCTAACACCTGCAAAAAAGCCGCGTTCAGCTCCTAACGCAGCCCCATTGTTTGCTATGCTGAAACACTTCCTACGTCTGCACCTAACACCCTAACATGTACCCCGAGTCTAAACACCCCTAACCTTACACTTATTAACCCCTAATCTGCTGCCCCCGCTATCGCTGACCCCTGCATATTATTATTAACCCCTAATCTGCCGCTCCGTAAACCGCCGCTACTTACATTATCCCTATGTACCCCTAATCTGCTGCCCCTAACACCGCCGACCCCTATATTATATTTATTAACCCCTAATCTGCCCCCCTCAACGTCGCTTTCACCTGCCTATACTTATTAACCCCTAATCTGCCGACCGGACCGCACCGCTATTATTATAAAGTTATTAACCCCTAATCCGCCTCACTAACCCTATAATAAATAGTATTAACCCCTAATCTGCCCTCCCTAACATCGCCGACACCTAACTTCAAACATTAACCCCTAATCTGCCGACTGGAGCTCACCGCTATTCTAATAAATGTATTAACCCCTAAAGCTAAGTCTAACCCTAACACTAACACCCCCCTAAGTTAAATATAATTTAAATCTAACAAAATTAATTAACTCTTATTAAATAACTTATTCCTATTTAAAGCTAAATACTTACTTGTAAAATAAATCCTAATATAGCTACAATATAAATTATAATTATATTATAGCTATTTTAGGATTAATATTTATTTTACAGGTAACTTTGTATTTATTTTAACCAGGTACAATAGCTATTAAATAGTTAAGAACTATTTAATAGCTAAAATAGTTAAAATAATTACAAAATTACCTGTAAAATAAATCCTAACCTAAGTTACAATTAAACCTAACACTACACTATCAATAAATCAATTAAATAAACTACCTACAATTACCTACAATTAACCTAACACTACACTATCAATAAATTAATTAAATACAATTCCTACAAATAAATACAATTAAATAAACTAGCTAAAGTACAAAAAATAAAAAAGAACTAAGTTACAAAATTAAAAAAATATTTACAAACATAAGAAAAAAATTACAACAATTTTAAACTAATTACACCTATTCTAAGCCCCCTAATAAAATAACAAAGCCCCCCAAAATAAAAAATGCCCTACCCTATTCTAAATTACTAAAGTTCAAAGCTCTTTTACCTTACCAGCCCTGAACAGGGCCCTTTGCGGGGCATGCCCCAAGAAATTCAGCTCTTTTGCCTGTAAAAAAAAACATACAATACCCCCCCCAACATTACAACCCACCACCCACATACCCCTAATCTAACCCAAACCCCCCTTAAATAAACCTAACACTAAGCCCCTGAAGATCATCCTACCTTGTCTTCACCTCACCGGGTATCACACCGATCCGTCCAGAAGAGCTCCTCCGATGTCCTGATCCAAGCCCAAGCGGGGGGCTGAAGAGGTCCATGATCCGGCTGAAGTCTTCATCCAAGCGGGGCAGAAGAGGTCTTCCATCCGATTGAAGTCTTCATCCAAGCGGCATCCATCCAGAGCGAAGCGGCAGCATCCTGAAGACCTCCGACGCGGAATATCCATCCTGGCCGACGACTGAACGACGAATGACGGTTCCTTTAAATGACGTCATCCAAGATGGCGTCCCTCGAATTCCGATTGGCTGATAGGATTCTATCAGCCAATCGGAATTAAGGTAGGAATATTCTGATTGGCTGACTCCATCAGCCAATCAGAATCAAGTTCAATCCGATTGGCTGATCCAATCAGCCAATCAGATTGAGCTCGCATTCTATTGGCTGTTCCGATCAGCCAATAGAATGCGAGCTCAATCTGATTGGCTGATCGGATCAGCCAATCGGATTGAACTTGATTCTGATTGGCTGATGGAGTCAGCCAATCAGAATATTCCTACCTTAATTCCGATTGGCTGATAGAATCCTATCAGCCAATCGGAATTCGAGGGACGCCATCTTGGATGACGTCATTTAAAGGAACCGTCATTCGTCGTTCAGTCGTCGGCCAGGATGGATGTTCCGCGTCGGAGGTCTTCAGGATGCTGCCGCTTTGCTCCGGATGGATGCCGCTTGGATGAAGACTTCAATCGGATGGAAGACCTCTTCTGCCCCGCTTGGATGAAGACTTCAGCCGGATCATGGACCTCTTCAGCCCCCCGCTTGGGCTTGGATCAGGACATCGAAGGAGCTCTTCTGGACGGATCGGTGTGATACCCGGTGAGGTGAAGACAAGGTAGGATGATCTTCAGGGGCTTAGTGTTAGGTTTATTTAAGGGGGGTTTGGGTTAGATTAGGGGTATGTGGGTGGTGGGTTGTAATGTTGGGGGGGGTATTGTATGTTTTTTTTTACAGGCAAAAGAGCTGAATTCCTTGGGGCATGCCCCGCAAAGGGCCCTGTTCAGGGCTGGTAAGGTAAAAGAGCTTTGAACTTTAGTAATTTAGAATAGGGTAGGGCATTTTTTATTTTGGGGGGCTTTGTTATTTTATTAGGGGGCTTAGAGTAGGTGTAATTAGTTTAAAATTGTTGTAATTTTTTTCTTATGTTTGTAAATATTTTTTTATTTTTTGTAACTTAGTTCTTTTTTATTTTTTGCACTTTAGCTAGTTTATTTAATTGTATTTATTTGTAGGAATTGTATTTAATTAATTTATTGATAGTGTAGTGTTAGGTTAATTGTAGGTAATTGTAGGTAGTTTATTTAATTAATTTATTGATAGTGTAGTTTTAGGTTTAATTGTAACTTAGGTTAGGATTTATTTTACAGGTAATTTTGTAATTATTTTAACTATTTTAGCTATTAAATAGTTCTTAACTATTTAATAGCTATTGTACCTGGTTAAAATAAATACAAAGTTACCTGTAAAATAAATATTAATCCTAAAATAGCTATAATATAATTATAATTTATATTGTAGCTATATTAGGATTTATTTTACAGGTAAGTATTTAGCTTTAAATAGGAATAATTTATTTAATAAGAGTTAATTAATTTCGTTAGATTTAAATTATATTTAACTTAGGGGGGTGTTAGTGTTAGGGTTAGACTTAGCTTTAGGGGTTAATACATTTATTAGAATAGCGGTGAGCTCCAGTCGGCAGATTAGGGGTTAATAATTGAAGTTAGGTGTTGGCGATGTTAGGGAGGGCAGATTAGGGGTTAATACTATTTATTATAGGGTTAGTGAGGCGGATTTGGGGTTAATAACTTTATAATAATAGCTGTGCGGTCCGCTCGGCAGATTAGGGTTTAATAAGTGTAGGCAGGTGGAGGCGACGTTGAGGGGGGCAGATTAGGGGTTAATAAATATAATATAGGGGTCGGCGGTGTTAGGGGCAGCAGATTAGGGGTACATAAGTATAACGTAGGTGGCGGTCGGCAGATTAGGGGTTAAAAAAATGTAATCGAGTGTCGGCGATGTGGGGGGACCTCGGTTTAGGGGTACATAGGTAGTTTATGGGTGTTAGTGTACTTTAGAGTACAGTAGTTAAGAGCTTTATAAACCGGCGTTAGCCCAGAAATCTCTTAAAGGGACACAGAACCCAATTATTTTATTTCTTGATTCAGATAGAGCATGTGAATTTAAGCAACTTTCTAATTTACTCCTATTATCAATTTGTCTTCATTCTCTTGCTTTCTTTATTTGAAAAAGAACGCATCTAAGATATTTTTTTGGTTCAGGACCATGGAAAGCATTTGTTTATTGGTGGGTGAATTTATCCACCAATCAGCAAGAACAACACAGTGTGTTCACCAAAAATGGGCCGGCATCTAAACTTACATTCTTGCATTTCAAATAAAGATACCAAGAGAATGAAGAAAATTTGATAATAGGAGTAAATTAGAATGTTGCTTAAAATTGCATGCTCTATCTGAATCACAAAAGAAAAAATTTGGGTTCAGTGTCCCTTTAACTACTGACTTTTTTCCTGCGGCTGGAGTTTTGTCGTTAGATGTCTAACGCTCACTTCAGCCACGACTCTAAATACCGGAGTTAGAAAGATCCCATTGAAAAGATAGGATACACAATTGACGTAAGGGGATCTGCGGTATGGAAAAGTCGCGGCTGAAAAGTGAGCGTTAGACCCTATTTTGAGTGACTCCAAATACCGGAGGTAGCCTAAAACCAGCATTAGGAGCCTCTAACGCTGGTTTTTACGGCTAACGCCAAACTCCAAATCTAGGCCTATGTTCGCCGGGAACTATTCGCCGGTGAACTATTCGCGACATCACTACAGCACTCCAACCAATGCGGTGTAGCAAGAACCTGGTTGCAATCCTCAAAAATGTGTATATAAATACTTAATACCAAGAAGGGCACTCACAGGTATTTTTAACTCATCAACTGTTTGATTTTATTCTGAATACATCAGAGATTCAATTTTTAAATGGTCATGGTCAACATTTCGGCCCCTGATTGGGCCTTCTTCAAGACAAGTAATATCATTACTCTGCAATTCAGTCGGGAGCACGGCTGAATTGCCGAGTAATGATATTACTTGTCGACCATGACCATTTAAAAATTGAATCTATGATGTATTCAGAATAAAATCAAACAGTTGATGAATAAAAAATACCTGTGAGTGCCCTTCTTGGTATTAAGGATATATATATATATATATATATATATATATATATATATATATTCATTTATTTTTATTTTTGCGGCTGACGCCGGGTTTGTAAAAACCCGTAATACCAGCGTTGTCTGCAAGTGAGCGGTGAGGGAAAACTGCTCGTTAGCACCGCACCCCTGTTAACACAAATCTCGTAATCTAGGTGAGTGTTTTTTATTTTTCGTAATATTAGTATTTTTTTTGCAATGTTAGAATTTTTTTTTTTCATTGTATTCGGTTTACTTAAATTTGTAATTTAGGTTTTTTTAATTGGTAGTTTTTTTATTTTATTAGAAAAGTTATGTTAGGTTAATTTAAAGTTTAATCTAACGCCTAGATTTAGAGTTCTGCGTTAGCCGTCCAAACCAGCGTTAGGTGGTCCTAACGCTGGTTTTTACCGCCCCCTGGTATTTAGAGTCAGTCAGGAAAGGGTCTAACGCTCACTTTCCAGCCGTGACTTTTCCATACCGCAGATCCCCCTACGCCAATTGCATAGCCTATCTTTTCAATAGGATCTTTCTAACGCTGGTATTTAGAGTCTTGGCTGAAGTGAGCGTTAGAACTCTAACGACAAGACTCCAGCCGCAGAGAAAAGCCAGGAGTTAAGAGCTTTATGGGCTAACGCCGGTTCATAAAGCTCTTAACTACTGTGCTCTAAAGTACACTAACACCCATAAACTACCTATGCACCCCTAAACCGAGGCCCCCCCACATCGCCGCCACTCTAATAAATGTTTTTAACCCCTAATCTGCCGACCGCACCCCGCCGCCACCTACGTTATCTCTATGTACCCCTAATCTGCTGCCCCTAACATCGCCGACCCCTACATAATATTTATTAACCCTTAATCTGTCCCCCCCAACGTCGCCGCCACCTACCTACACTTATTAACCCCTAATCTGCCGACCGGACCTCACCGCTACTATAATAAAGTTATTAACCCCTAATCCGCCTCACTCCTTCCTCAACAACCCTATAATAAATAGTATTAACCCCTAATCTGCCCTCCATAACATCGCCGACACCTAACTTCAAGTATTAACCCCTAATCTGCCGACCGGACCTCACCGCTACTATAATAAATGTATTAACCCCTAAAGCTAAGTCTAACCCTAACCCTAACACCCCCCTAAGTTAAATATAATTTTTATCTAACTAAATAAAATTAATCCTATTTAAAGCTAAATACTTACCTGTAAAATAAACCCTAATATAGCTACAATATAACAAATAATTATATTGTAGCTATTTTAGATTAATATTTATTTTACAGGCAACTTTGTATTTATTTTAACTAGGTACAATAGCTATTAAATAGTTATTTACTATTTAATAACTACCTAGCTAAAAGAAATACAAAATTACCAGTAAAATAAATCCTAACCTAAGTTACAAGTAAACTTAACACTACACTATCATTAAATAAATTAAATACAAATACCTACAAATAAATACAAATAAATACAATAACTAAAATACAAAAAATAAAAAAAGAACTAAGTTACAAAAAAATAAAAGAATAATTTACAAACATTATAAAAATATTACAACAATTTTAAGCTAATTACACCTACTATAAGCCCCCTAATAAAAGCCCCCCAAAATAAAAAAATGCCCTACCCTATTCTAAAATCAAAATTGTAAAGCTCTTTTACCTTACCAGCATGTTTTTGAAGCTGACCGCGTCCGTAAGCACCGCTGGTATTGAGAGTTGCAGTGGCGGTAAATTATGCTCTACGCTCCCTTTTTGGAGCCTAACGCAGCCTTTCTGTGAACGTTAAATACCAGCAGTTTTTAAAAGGTGCGGGGGGGGGGGGGGGAAACATGCAGACTAGGGGTTTATGTTAGGGTGTTAGGTTTAAACGTAATTTTCTTTTCCCCATAGACATCAATGGGGTTGGGTTAGAGTGATTTGCCATTCTGCAATCACAGGTGTTAGTTTTTTCTAACCCTCTATCCCCATTGATGTCTATGGGGGAAAGCGTGCACGAGCACGTAAACTCAGCCCTTGGCTTTTGTGCAATATAAAGCTTAACGCACCATAACGCACAACACATGGAGGTTTTTCAGTAACTCGTAATGGCAGCGCTAGGGAAAGTGCAATACCGCTCATTTATTGCGTTATTTACACACCCAGAATAGCACAAAACTCGTAATCTAGGTAAGAGGTATTTAAAGGGACATGAAACCCAATTTTTTTCTTTTGTGATTTATAAAGAGCATGCAATTCTAAACAACTATCTGATATACTTATATTATCTAATTTGCTTAATTCTCTTTGTTGTAAAGCATATCTAAATAGACTCAGTAGCTGCTGATTGGTGGCTGCACATAGATGCCTCGTGTGATTGGCTCACCCATGTGCATTGCTATTTCTTCAATAAAGGATGTCTTAAGAAAGACGCAAATTAGATAATGGAAGTAAGTTGGAATGTTGTTTAAAATTGCATTCTCTATCTGAATTATGAAAGAACATTTTTGGGTTTCAAGTCCCTTTTAAGTTTCACTTTTGTTCTTGACAATTCCGACATGAATTAAAAATACATAACAAAAACAACTATATTTTCCTTAAAAAAAATTATATGAATCCTGTGCTGCTTCTGGCTTCTAGTAGTAGCAATAGTTTATTTAAAGGAATAGTCTACTTTACTTCCAATTACCCAGCTTTGCACAACCAACATTGTTATATTAATATACTTTCTAACCTTTAAACCTCTAAATTTCTGACTGTTTCTTAGCTTCTGCAGGCCGCCTCTTATCTCAGTGCATTGTATTAGCTTTGCATAGTCAGACAGTGCTAGTTCATGTGTGCCAAATAGATAACATTATGCTCAATCCCATGGAGTTCTTTGTGTAGTTTATGTAGCAGCAAAAATTGACTTCAATACAAGTTCTTAAATGGCTCTTAGATAAGGGGGCAGTCTGCAGAGGCTTAGATACAAGGTAATCACAGAAGTAAAAATCATTTTAATATAGGTGTTAGTTATGAAAAACTGGGGAATAAGAATTAAAGGGATTATCTATTTTTAAAAAATATAAAACTTTTCGGGTAGACTGCCCCTTCAAAATTTAAACTATTATCTAGTTGTTTCTCTGCTGCCCTAAAGACATTCCCTGTATGAAATAAAGGGTTAATGAATTTCCTTTAAAGAACAAATAATGTTGACAAACTTTGGCCGAAATGGAACCCAATGAATTAATATTGGAAGAAACTAAGGCCTAGATTTAGAGTTCGGCGGTAAAAGGGCTGTTAACGCTCCGCGGGTTTTTTTCTGGCCGCACCATAAATTTAACTCTGGTATCGAGAGTTCAAACAAATGCTGCGTTAGGCTCCAAAAAAGGAGCGTAGAGCATTTTTACCGCAAATGCAACTCTCGATACCAGAGTTGCTTACGGACGCGGCCGGCCTCAAAAACGTGCTCGTGCACGATTCTCCCATAGGAAACAATGGGGCTGTTTGAGCAGAAAAAAAACCTAACACCTGCAAAAAAGCAGCGTTCAGCTCCTAACGCAGCCCCATTGTTTCCTATGGGGAAACACTTCCTACGTCTGCACCTAACACCCTAACATGTACCCCGAGTCTAAACACCCCTAACCTTACACTTATTAACTCCTAATCTGCCGCCCCCGCTATCGCTGACCCCTGCATTACACTTTTAACCCCTAATCTGCCGCTCCGTAAACCGCCGCCACCTACGTTATCCCTATGTACCCCTAATCTGCTGCCCTAACATCGCCGACCCCTATGTTATATTTATTAACCCCTAATCTGCCCCCCACAATGTCGCCGACACCTGCCTACACTTATTAACCCCTAATCTGCCGAGCGGACCTGAGCGCTACTATAATAAAGTTATTAACCCCTAATCCGCCTCACTAACCCTATCATAAATAGTATTAACCCCTAATCTGCCCTCCCTAACATCGCCGACACCTACCTTCAATTATTAACCCCTAATCTGCCGACCGGAGCTCACCGCTATTCTAATAAATGTATTAACCCCTAAAGCTAAGTCTAACCCTAACACTAACACCCCCCTAAGTTAAATATAATTTTTATCTAACGAAATAAATTAACTCTTATTAAATAAATGATTCCTATTTAAAGCTAAATACTTACCTGTAAAATAAATCCTAATATAGCTACAATATAAATTATAATTATATTATAGCTATTTTAGGATTAATATTTATTTTACAGGCAACTTTGTAATTATTTTAACCAGGTACAATAGCTATTAAATAGTTAAGAACTATTTAATAGTTACCTAGTTAAAATAATAACAAATTTACCTGTAAAATAAATCCTAACCTAAGATATAATTAAACCTAACACTACCCTATCAATAAAATAATTAAATAAACTACCTACAATTACCTACAATTAACCTAACACTACACTATCAATAAATTAATTAAACACAATTGCTACAAATAAATAAAATTAAATAAACTATCTAAAGTACAAAAAATAAAAAAGAACTAAGTTACAGAAAATAATAAAATATTTACAAACATAAGAAAAATATTACAACAATTTTAAACTAATTACACCTACTCTAAGCCCCCTAATAAAATAACAAAGCCCCCCAAAATAAAAAATTCACTACCCTATTCTAAAATACAAATATTACAAGCTCTTTTACCTTACCAGCCCTGAACAGGGCCCTTTGCGGGGCATGCCCCAAGAATTTCAGCTCTTTTGCCTGTAAAAAAAAAACATACAATACCCCCCCCCCCAACATTACAACCCACCACCCACATACCCCTAATCTAACCCAAACCCCCCTTAAATAAACCTAACACTACCCCCCTGATGATCTTCCTACCTTGTCTTCACCATGCCAGGTTCACCGATCCGTCCTGGCTCCAAGATCTTCATCCAACCCAAGCGGGGGCTAGACATCCACTGAAGAAGTCCAGAAGAGGGTCCAAAGTCTTCCTCCTATCCGGCAAGAAGAGGACATCCGGACCGGCAAACATCTTCTCCAAGCGGCATCTTCTATCTTCTTCCATCCGATGACGACCGGCTCCATCTTGAAGACCTCCAGCGCGGATCCATCCTCTTCTTCCGACGACTAGACGACGAATGACGGTTCCTTTAAGGGACGTCATCCAAGATGGCGTCCCTCGAATTCCGATTGGCTGATAGGATTCTATCAGCCAATCGGAATTAAGGTAGGAATTTTCTGATTGGCTGATGGAATCAGCCAATCAGAATCAAGTTCAATCCGATTGGCTGATCCAATCAGCCAATCAGATTGAGCTCGCATTCTATTGGCTGATCGGAACAGCCAATAGAATGCGAGCTCAATCTGATTGGCTGATTGGATCAGCCAATCGGATTGAACTATATTCTGATTGGCTGATTCCATCAGCCAATCAGAAAATTCCTACCTTAATTCCGATTGGCTGATAGAATCCTATCAGCCAATCGGAATTCGAGGGACGCCATCTTGGATGACGTCCCTTAAAGGAACCGTCATTCGTCGTCTAGTCGTCGGAAGAAGAGGATGGATCCGCGCTGGAGGTCTTCAAGATGGAGCCGGTCGTCATCGGATGGAAGAAGATAGAAGATGCCGCTTGGAGAAGATGTTTGCCGGTCCGGATGTCCTCTTCTTGCCGGATAGGAGGAAGACTTTGGACCCTCTTCTGGACTTCTTCAGTGGATGTCTAGCCCCCGCTTGGGTTGGATAAAGATCTTGGAGCCAGGACGGATCGGTGAACCTGGCATGGTGAAGACAAGGTAGGAAGATCATCAGGGGGGTAGTGTTAGGTTTATTTAAGGGGGGTTTGGGTTAGATTAGGGGTATGTGGGTGGTGGGTTGTAATGTTGGGGGGGGGTATTGTATGTTTTTTTTTACAGGCAAAAGAGCTGAAATTCTTGGGGCATGCCCCGCAAAGGGCCCTGTTCAGGGCTGGTAAGGTAAAAGAGCTTGTAATATTTGTATTTTAGAATAGGGTAGGGAATTTTTTATTTTGGGGGGCTTTGTTATTTTATTAGGGGGCTTAGAGTAGGTGTAATTACTTTAAAATTGTTGTAATATTTTTCTTATCTTTGTAAATATTTTATTATTTTCTGTAACTTAGTTCTTTTTTATTTTTTGTACTTTAGATAGTTTATTTAATTTTATTTATTTGTAGCAATTGTGTTTAATTAATTTATTGATAGTGTAGTGTTAGGTTAATTGTAGGTAATTGTAGGTAGTTTATTTAATTATTTTATTGATAGGGTAGTGTTAGGTTTAATTATATCTTAGGTTAGGATTTATTTTACAGGTAAATTTGTTATTATTTTAACTAGGTAACTATTAAATAGTTCTTAACTATTTAATAGCTATTGTACCTGGTTAAAATAATTACAAAGTTGCCTGTAAAATAAATATTAATCCTAAAATAGCTATAATATAATTATAAATTATATTGTAGCTATATTAGGATTTATTTTACAGGTAAGTATTTAGCTTTAAATAGGAATTATTTATTTAATAAGAGTTAATTTATTTCGTTAGATAAAAATTATATTTAACTTAGGGGGGTGTTAGTGTTAGGGTTAGACTTAGCTTTAGGGGTTAATACATTTATTAGAATAGCGGTGAGCTCCGATCGGAAGATTAGGGGTTAATAATTGAAGGTAGGTGTCGGCGATGTTAGGGAGGGCAGATTAGGGGTTAATACTATTTATGATAGGGTTAGTGAGGCGGATTAGGGGTTAATAACTTTATTATAGTAGCGCTCAGGTCCGCTCGGCAGATTAGGGGTTAATAAGTGTAGGTAGGTGTCGGCGACGTTGTGGGGGGCAGATTAGGGGTTAATAAATATAACATAGGGGTCGGCGATGTTAGGGGTAGCAGATTAGGGGTACATAGGGATAACGTAGGTGGCGGCGATTTGCGGTCGGAAGATTAGGGGTTAATTATTTTAAGTAGCTTGCGGCGACGTTGTGGGGGGCAAGTTAGGGGTTAATAGATATAATACAGGGGTCGGCGGTGTTAGGGGCAGCAGATTAGGGGTACATAAGTATAACGTAGGTGGCGGTCGGCAGATTAGGGGTTAAAATTTTTAATCGAGTGGCGGCGATGTGGGGGGACCTCGGTTTAGGGGTACATAGGTAGTTTATGGGTGTTAGTGTACTTTAGGGTACAGTAGTTAAGAGCTTTATAAACCGGCGTTAGCCAGAAAGCTCTTAACTCCTGCTATTTTCAGGCGGCTGGAATCTTGTCGTTAGAGCTCTAACGCTCACTGCAGAAACGACTCTAAATACCGGCGTTAGGAAGATCCCATTGAAAAGATAGGCTACGCAAATGGCGTAGGGGGATCTGCGGTATGGAAAAGTCGCGGCTGTAAAGTGAGCGTTAGACCCTTTAATCACTGACTCCAAATACCAGCGGGCGCCCAAAACCAGCGTTAGGAGCCTCTAACGCTGGTTTTGACGGCTACCGCCGAACTCTAAATCTAGCCGATAAGATTTTGTTTTCCCTTGAAGAGACAATTTGCCCAAAATGATTTTTTTCTTTTTTTGCTTGTGCATACATTTAATAATGTTTATAAAAGTACATTTCAAAGAGCATCACTGTAGATTTTTTCTTGCTATTGCTTTTCTAAATAAAATCAGTGTTTTGTTGTATTAATACAAACCCTAGTTTAAAAGGACAGCAGTCAGCGCATTAACATGTGTGGTAAAAAAGTGCAACATTAAATCATCAGTACAAATTTGAGCAGTCGTTTTTATTCCAAATGTAATCATAAATAATTCTGGGAATACATCTGTTGGATGTGCTGTAAGTTGGCTGCAAAATCTATTAGAGAAGCCAAAATGCAAAAGTCGGTGTTTGATTGCTGGCTGCTTGGAACATAGAACAAAACAACAATAGAAAGCCTGTTAAAAGTGATTGGATTAAATTCATAACGTATTGCCAGTTTTCAAGGTAATCATTTTCCATTTGTAAACTTACATGTATGATATGTGATAAATGTACAATTCTGTGGGTTGGATACGTTAAAAACAATATTTTCAACAAAAAAGTAAATGTCTAAGTAAAAGGATTTCAAAAGTGGAAAATTTAATATTATTTATGGAATTGAGTGATACAACCGGTAATATTAAAAATAGTATGTACTTTTGTGTAACTGTATTCCTTATTTTACATTTAACTTGCAATTTGTGTCAAACCGATGCGTGACAATGACTATGATTTGTATAAATTATTTAAAGGGATAGTAAAGTCCAAATTAAACTTTCAGTTAGGTGATGTAATTTTAAACAACTTTCTAATTTCAAATTTGATTTGTTCTCTTGTTATTCTTAGTTGAAAGCTAAACCTAGGTAGGCTCACATGGTAATATCTAAGCCCTTGCAGGTCACCTTTACATTTGACATTTTTTCACAGCTAGAGGACGTTAGTTCATGTGTTTCATATAGATAACATTGTGCTCATGCATGTGAAGTTATTTAAGAATCAACACTAATTGCCTGAAGTGGAAGTCTGTCAAAATATCTGAGATAAGGATGCAGTCAGCAGAAGCTTAGATACAAGGTAATTACAGAGGTACAAAGTATATTAATATTACAGTTTTAGTTATGCAAAACTGGGGTATGGTAAATAAAGGGATTATCTATATTTTTAAACAATAAAATTTTTGGTGTTTACTATCCCTTTAAATATTATTGATCTGACATTAACCCCATGTCAAATATTCTACAGACTAAACTCAAGTTATAAATAATATTACGTAGTAACAAAGGAAAGACCATGCTCTATATACAAATAAAACTTATCATTTATTAAGGACTATTAAAATAGATGACAAAGCCACCCAAAACAAAAACTGAAGACGAGTTTTGGCAATCTGCCATAATCATAGCCTTCTATGTGCAAACTCTCAGTAGCTTAAAAAGGAGTTAAAACAACCTGATTGGGTAACTAACAGCGCTTCTCAAACAGTAACACCTGTTCAGATGGCATGGTCTAGTACAAGGTAAACAGTGTAAATACATGGTTATCTGTGAATGGTCATATTAAAATCAAATGATAATACATGATGAAAAACGTGTACAGATAAGGACAAGTGACCACAGACAATGTATAGAAGTCTACATAAAACTATAAATGCATACAAGTTGTGAATCATTTAAAAAAAAATGGCATATTATATCACATAACTAATACATTGACACATCTATGAGTGCTAGGCACTTTGGCATTTAGGTAAATTTCAAAGCACATCGTAAGGTACATAATGCAAACAAAAGAATCCGGTAACAAGAGGTAAGACCATGAAAAACGTTCTATCATGATAAATTGGGAGGTAAAGATACCTAAATCCCTGTAAGATCTATGTCTACTCCCAATAATTAATACTGTCATACCTGGAATTGAGGCCCTCTGTATACCTAGTTCTTAATTTGAACATCTAAAATATTTCTCTCTTTGCTAGGAGCTTATCCCCCCCCCCCCCTCTTAAGCACCTTAACTTCTTCAATGGCACACCATTTAAGGGTGTTAAGATTGCCATTGTGTTTTTCCACAAAGTGACAAACTAGGGGAGTGGATACTTTGCCCCTGCTAAGGGTAGAGAGATGTTCTCGGTTTCTTGACTTAATGTCTCTGGAGGTGAGACCTATGTATTGAACCAGACATGTGTCACACTTTAGCATGTAGATGACCTGGGTAGACATACAGTTCATGCAGGTTTTAATTGGAAACACTTTTCCTGTAATGTATGAATTTATTTCTTTTGTCCTATCCAGGTATTCACATGGTCTACATTTTCTGTGACCACATCCATACATCCCTGTACTGGTAAGCCATGAGCCTCTAATAGATTGTTCCTGTCTCAATTGGGTAGGGGATAAAATAGATCCTAAGGTTGGGCACCTTCTAGAGCTACATCTGAGTCCCTGTTTCACTAGATCAGGTAGCTTGTCATCAGCTGCAAGTATTGAGAAATATTTATTTACTATTTTAGCTATTGGAGGAAACTGTGTGCTATAGCTGGTGACAAAATTGACAACTTTGAATGTTTGTTTGATTCTGTTGGATCTCTGTTATAAAAAGTGCTCTCAGTATGGATTCTATTTGTTTTCTGGACGAAGTAATGGTTTTCCTGGGGTACCCCCTATCTCTCAATCTGTTTTCCAGATTATTGGCTTATAATTTGAAATCCTCACTGTTATTGCAGTTTCTCTTTAGCCAAGTGAATTCCCCTTTGGCCACAGCTGCAGCTGTATTTGTCTGGAATGACAGCTTTTCCCATGTAATAAGGAGTTCCCAGCAATGGGTTTCCTATAAACTCTAGTGACTATCATGCCATCCTTAGATCCAATCAAGGACAGATCCAGATAGTTAATGGTGGAAGGGTTGCTCTCAAAAGTAAAACTGAGTCCAATCTGATTACTATTTAGATAATTAACAAAAGGCAGGATGTTATCTCTCCAAAGATGTTCTATCTCCAAAGATGTGGAAGAATTCCCACCAACCTAAGAACAGGTTGACTCCCATCGCAGTTCCACATCTTTGGAGATAGGAAACCCACTGAAACTGGAAACAATTCTGAGTGAGCAAAAATTTGGTGATTCTCAAGATAAATATTTGGAATTCAGAGGTATATTCTGTAAAAAATTGTAAAAAGAAACCTATTGCTTTCATGCCCTCCTCATGGGGTATTGACGAGTATAACAATACGGTGTCAACAGTAACCCAGCTGTAAGTGTCCTTCCATTCTTGGTTCTCTAGTATATAAAGGACATGCTTAGTGTCCCTAACATAGGATTGAAGAGAGATAACCAGGGGTTGTAGAATGGAATCAAGCTACTGGGATAGGTGCTCCGATAGAGACCCTATCCCACTGACTATCAGACAACCTTGGATATTAATTGATTTATGAGTTTTTTTGAAGGTGATGGAAGAGGGGAATCCTAGGCTTTTGTACATTGATGTAATTAGCTTTATTCTCATCAAAAAAAAAATCTCCTCCATACCATCGTCCAAAATCTGTAAAAGTTTGTTTCTAAAGGCATTAGTGGGGTCCCTGGACAAAATCAGATAGTTATTTTTATTGCTCAGTTGTCTAAGGGCCTCTCCAATGTACTCTGATTTATCAAGCACAACAACTGTACCGCCCTTATCCGAATATTTAATAACTATATTGGTGTTGTCCTGGAGGGTTTTTAGAGCCAACCTTTCCTTGCTGGATAGATTTTGTTGTGTAGAAATAGGTGTCAATTTTTAATCAATCAAATCTTTTTCTATCCTGTTAAAGAAGGTTTCAATAATGTTGCCCCTACTATACAGGGAGTGTAGAATTATTAGGCAAGTTGTATTTTTGAGGATTAATTTTATTATTGAACAACAACCATGTTCTCAATGAACCCAAAAAAACTCATTAATATTAAAGCTGAATATTTTTGGAAGTAGTTTTTAGTTTGTTTTTAGTTTTAGCTATTTTAGGGGGATATCTGTGTGTGCAGGTGACTATTACTGTGCATAATTATTAGGCAACTTAACAAAAAACAAATATATACCCATTTCAATTATTTATTTTTACCAGTGAAACCAATATAACATCTCAACATTCACAAATATACATTTCTGACATTCAAAAACAAAACAAAAACAAATCAGTGACCAATATAGCCACCTTTCTTTGCAAGGAGACTCAAAAGCCTGCCATCCATGGATTCTGTCAGTGTTTTGATCTGTTCACCATCAACATTGCGTGCAGCAGCAACCACAGCCTCCCAGACACTGTTCAGAGAGGTGTACTGTTTTTCCTCCTTGTAAATCTCACATTTGATGAAGGACCACAGGTTCTCAATGGGGTTCAGATCAGGTGAACAAGGAGGCCATGTCATTAGATTTTCTTCTTTTATACCCTTTCTTGCCAGCCACGCTGTGGAGTACTTGGACGCGTGTGATGGAGCATTGTCCTGCATGAAAATCATGTTTTTCTTGAAGGATGCAGACTTCTTCCTGTACCACTGCTTGAAGAAGGTGTCTTCCAGAAACTGGCAGTAGGACTGGGAGTTGATCTTGACTCCATCCTCAAACCGAAAAGGCCCCACAAGCTCATCTTTGATGATACCAGCCCAAACCAGTACTCCACCTCCACCTTGCTGGCGTCTGAGTCGGACTGGAGCTCTCTGCCCTTTACCAATCCAGCCACGGGCCCATCCATCTGGCCCATCAAGACTCACTCTCATTTCATCAGTCCATAAAACCTTAGAAAAAAGTCTTGAGATATTTCTTGGCCCAGTCTTGACGTTTCAGCTTGTGTGTCTTGTTCAGTGGTGGTCGTCTTTCAGCCTTTCTTACCTTGGCCATGTCTCTGAGTATTGCACACCTTGTGCTTTTGGGCACTCCAGTGATGTTGCAGCTCTGAAATATGGCCAAACTGGTGGCAAGTGGCATCTTGGCAGCTGCACGCTTGACTTTTCTCAGTTCATGGGCAGTTATTTTGCGCCTTGGTTTTTCCACACGCTTCTTGCGACCCTGTTGGCTATTTTGAATGAAACGCTTGATTGTTCGATGATCACGCTTCAGAAGCTTTGCAATTTTAAGAGTGCTGCATCCCTCTGCAAGATATCTCACTATTTTTTTACTTTTCTGAGCCTGTCAAGTCCTTCTTTTGACCCATTTTGCCAAAGGAAAGGAAGTTGCCTAATAATTATGCACACCTGATATAGGGTGTTGATGTCATTAGACCACACCCCTTCTCATTACAGAGATGCACATCACCTAATATGCTTAATTGGTAGTAGGCTTTCGAGCCTATACAGCTTGGAGTAAGACAACATGCATAAAGAGGATGATGTGGTCAAAATACTCATTTGCCTAATAATTCTGCACTCCCTGTATATAGGGTAAAATCTAGAAGTTGGTTTAAAAGAGACACCTCTATTAATATACCCTTGCTCGCCGTCAGTATCTACTGATAATTCCTGTAGAGAGATAACATTGCATGATTCTTTAAAGGTAAGTTTGTCCATCTCACCCACTGGAGAGTCCAAAGAGTTACCAGTATCCAGTTGTTCAGGAAATTCTGTATCACTGAAATGTTTCTTAAGGGTGATATTCCCAATTAGGCGATTCATGTCTACAATTGTCTGAAACACATTGAACTCTGCAGTGGGCGAGAAAGACAGACTATAACCCAGGAATTTGTACTGTTCTGAAGTCAAGGAGGTCTGTGATAAATTAATGACATTCCCTACTTGTATTTAGGAATGTGTTTAGGACCCCCAAAGCTGATACCTCTCCTGGCCTTGTGATGTTTGTATATTGGATGCCTGGGGGACCGGGTCTAAGGGAAAAACCTGGTCCATGACTGAAGCATCAGTTCTGTTTATAACAGGGACAGAAGAAACATATATAATAGTCTCAGGGTTGTGATCAGTGTTTGTTTTCTCTTTTAGGCCTCACTACTTAGGTGGGGCTTATGCTGTTTGATTATAATTAACATTTTTGAGAATCCCTGTATGTGTGCTTATATTATCCTCATTCCCAGAAGATTTGTCATCTGAGGAATACTCTCCCTCACTATTCCTAATGGATACTGACTTCCCACGATTGCTGCCCCTATGTGACTGGTAGCCTTTGTAGTTATTTTTATTATTCTTATTCTTGTTTTTGTTTTTGTTAGTATCAATGTTGGTATTGTTAGTTTGTGTCTTACGTCTATTGTAGGAACGTTGTTTCCTGTTCCATATATATATACAGTCTTGTTAGTATAGCCTGATTTGTCTCTGAGATATTTACTGTGTTTGTTTTCCATAATTGTTGATTTTTGAGAGGCTAGTGTAGTCATTAAAAGATTGTCAAACCTGCTAAACCATGCAAAAGTGTGACACATGTCGGGTTCAATACATAGGTTTCGCTTCCAGAGACATTAAGTCAAGGATCTGAGAACATCTCTCTACCCTTAGCAGGGGCCAAGCATCCACTCCCCTAGTTTGTCACTGTGTGGAAAAACACAATGGCAATCTTAACAAACTTAAATGGTGTGCCATTAAAGAAGTTAAGGTGCCTAAGAAGGGGGGGGGGTGGAAAAGCTCCTAGCTAAGAGAGAAATATTTTGGATGTTCAAATTAAGAACTAGGTACAGAGGACCTCAATTGCAGGTATGACATTATTAATTATTGGGAGTAGACATAGATCTTACATACACTCCCTTACTTCTTTACTTCTTTTAGTCCTAATATTCTCATACCAGGGATTTAGGTATCTTTACCTAGCAAATTATCCTGATAGAATGTTTTTTATGGTCTTACCTCTTGTTACCGGGTTATTTTGTTTGCATTATGTACATTACAATGTGATTTGAAATTTACCTAAATGCCAAAGTGCCTAGCACCCATAGATGTGTCAATGTATTAGTAATGTGATATAATCTGCTATTTATTTATTATTTTTTTAAATGAGTCACGACTTGTACGCATTTATAGTTTTATTTAGACTTCTATACATTGTCAGTGGTCATTTGATTTTAATATGACAAATCATAGATAACCATGTATTTACACTGTTTACCTTGTACTAGACCATGCCGTCTAAACAGGTGTTACTATTTGAGAAGCGCTGTTAGTTAACCAATCAGGTTGTTTTAACTCATGTTTAAGCTACTGAGAGTTTGCACATAGAAGGCTATGATTACAGCAGAATGCCGAAATGCGTAAGCCTACTGTGCTGCGTTTCTCTTCAGTTTTTGTTTTGGGTGACTTTGTCATCTATTTTAATAGTCCTTAATAAAGTCTAAGTTTTATTTGTATATAGAGCGTAGTCTTTCCTTTGTTACTACATATCACTACAGACCAGTTTCATGCTCTATACTTTGTATGCTGTGTTAGCTCGGTTTGATCAGAGGCCATACCCACCCCCTCAGTGACGTGAGCATTCTGGAAAAGACAGTGTTAGCAGCTGGAGCCCGAACATCGGGTAACTCAACCACGCAGGCCAGAGCATGAGGTTCATGGAGGCTGATGTTTGTACAGAGTGATGGTAATGAGCTGATCACCGGAGCTGGTTTCTAATTCACTGCATAGAAGGACGCGGAACGAACAGGATCCACAGGAAGGTAATGTGCTCCTTTGATTTGTTCTAGAGCACAAATTGATACTACTGTGAATATTATATTTCCAGATGAGCGTTTCTTCTGTCATCCAATCTGCACTAGAAGTGTAAGAAGGGAATACATCCGAGGGTGAACACTGTATTTACTTCAAAGGGGAGTACCCTTTCTCTAGTCAAACAGGGGTTTATGAACAAACTATATTCCTGGCCATTCCTTTTTTTTTATTTACACTGATATACAATAATTAATTCCTACATCCGGACTCTTCTTGTAAATATTATTACCACACAAAATAAACAATGTAAGGATTAAAGGGGCATATAAAAGAAAACAGCTGCTAATTCCAAACTAACAGGATGTTGGCACACAACTCTTCTTTAAGGGATGGTTACTCATTGGCTGTTAAGGGCAATGACCACCACTGTATTAATGGAAAGGAATATGCACCTAAAGCATTAATAAAAATAGGGCTCCATGTACTAAGCGGCGGACGGACAGCTTCTTAACTCGTGAAGCTGTCCGCCCACCTTAACTACACACGGGCAGTGGATCTGTTGATCCGCTTGCCCGTATGTATCTTTACACACTCATTGAAGTGTGTAATGCCCCCCCCTTCATTCGCACGACTGAATGGGCTGTCAATCACCGAGAGCAAGCTCTCTGTGATTTTCCCTCGCCACCTCAGAGGTGGCGTAGGGTGTAAGAAGCAGAGGTCTAATGACATCTTAATTATTTCTTACATTGCGGGAAGCAGGCTTGAATATGTGAACCTGCCCCACAAGGGCTCCGGAGCAGCTTTTGCTGCTTCGTACATGGAGTCCATAGTATTTTTTAACACATTAGCTTCCATTTTTCAAAAATAAAAATCTGAAATGCATTTTAAAATCATCTCTTTTAATTGCAGCAATAATTTGTTTTTTAATATGTTAATCTAAAAGCAAAAATGCAATAAAATTAAAGGTGCTCTATAGCATTGAAAAAGACCATCTATATATCTAATATTTTAGTTACATAACAGTGATTATTAATTTGCTTTCAACTTTCCTTCAAATATATTTCTTATCTATATTGCTTGACTCATGATCCTGGGGTATCATTTTTCTAGGTCTAGGTGAGATTTATCCCATTTTATAAAATCTGAAGTATTGTCTTACTGCATAGCTAACAATAGAAAAATATTACATCATTATACAATATCCTATGCAAATCAAGATGGAATAAATCAAAGAATATTTTGTGGAAGTAGTAAAAAAAATCTGACACAAGTAAAACATGATCAAAGCAGCAGGTAACATTCCTCAGAAAAGTGGCAATTATCTTGCAGTGTTTCAAAATGACTCCTTTGATGCACATATTTAAAAACACAACTGAATGGGACATAATACTCATATGCTAAATCACTTGAAACTGACGCAGTATAACTGTAAAAAGCTGACAGGAAAATATCACCTGAGCATTTCTTTGTAAAAAAGAATTGAACAGCAGCCAATCAGCATCAGCAGTGCTGAGGTCATGAACTCTTTTACTGTGATCTCATCAGATTTTACTTAACTCTCATGAGATTTCATAGTAAACTTCCTTAAACTGAATAAGGAAATAACATGAGTGTGCACGAAGCTCCCTCCCTTGCCTGTCCCGGAACAGACGTACTGATTTGCTGCTTAAATTCCTTTGCAATGGGGTTTGAATACTTTTGAGGTAAAATATCTTTCTTTTTTACATAGAGATGTCCAGGTGATATTTTCTAGTCAGTTTTTACAGCTATGCTGCATCACTTTCAAGTATTTCAACATTTGGGTATCATGGCCCTTGAAGTACAATGCAACTGAAATATGTTATTAGCAGTGTTCCCTTTAAGGTAACATTTTGTGAGCAGCCCAGCAGTGAAATTGTTAATAAGGGGACCATACCTTGCAGTCTGCATTGTGTAGTGTTTGAGAACTGCAAGGTGTGGTTCCATAATTAACTTTTTCACTGCTGGGCCACTCATAAATTAAAGCCTTAGGGGCCTAGCAGTGAAAAAGTTAAAGTCAGGGAGCGGCAGATCGATTCTTACGTCACTCCAGATGTTCCGCACACAAGTGCGGCACAATCTCACTACTTTTGCTAGTTATCAAAAAACTAGCAGGTACACTCGGCACTTTTACGGCCCAGCGTACCTGGTTTTCAAAGCGCCAGCCTGGAGGTGGCGGATCCCATAGGAATCAATGGGAGTCTGACCATAGCGAAAGTACAAGTTCGCTGCTGCCCGACATCCCATTGATTCCTATGGGATCTGTCTGCACCTAACACCCTAACATGTACCCCGAGTCTAAACACCACTAATCTGTCCCCCCTACACCGCCGCAACTAAATAAAGTTATTACCCCCTAAACCGCCGCTCCCGGAGCCCACCGCAAGCTACTCTATACATATTAACCCCTAAACCGCCGCTCCCGGAGCCCACCGCCAACTACATTATACCTATTAACCCCTATCCTGCCCCCCCTATACCGCTGCCCTCTATAATATATGTATTAACCCCTATCCTGCAGATCCCACACCTCGCCACAACTAAATAAATAGTTTAACCCCTAAACCGCCACCTCCCGGAGCCCACCGCAACTATAATAAATGTATTAACCCCTAAACTGCCGCTCCCGGAGCCCACGCCACCTACATTATACCTATTAACCCCTATCCTGCCCCCCTATACCGCCGCCCTCTATAATAATGTTATTAACCCCTAAACCTAAGTCTAACACTAACCCTAACGCCCCTAACTTAAATATTAATTAAATAAATCTAAATAATATTTATATTATGAACTAAATTAATCCTATTTAAAACTAAATGCTTACCTGTAAAATAAACCCTAATATAGCTACAATATAAATAATAATTATATTGTAGCTATCTTAGGATTTATATTTATTTTACAGGTAACTTTGTATTTATTTTAGCTAGTTAGAATAGTTATTAAATAGTTATTAACTATTTAATAACTACCTAGCTAAAAGAAATACAAAATTACCTGTAAAATAAATGCTAACCTAAGTTACAATTAAACCTAATACTACACTATCATTAAATTATTTAAATAAACTACCTACAAATAACTACAATTAAATACAATTACATAAACTAACTAAAGTACAAAAAATAAAAAAAGCTAAGTTACAGAAAATAAAAAAATAAGTTACAAACATTTTACAAATATTACAACAATTTTAAGCTACTTACACCTAATCTAAGCCCCCTAATAAAATAACAAACCCCCCAAAATAAAAAAATGCCCTACCCTATTCTAAATTAAATAAAGTTCAACGCTCTTTTACCTTACCAGCCCTTAAAAGGGCCATTTGTGGGGGCATGCCCCCAAAAGTTCAGCTCTTTTGCCTGTAAATGAAAAATACAAACCCCCCCAACATTAAAACCCACCACCCACATACCCCTAATCTAACCCAAACCCCCCTTACAAAAACCTAACACTAATCCCCTGAAGATCATCCTACCTTGAGTCGTCTTCACTCAGCCGAGCAGCGATGGAACCCAAGTGGACATCCGGACCGGCAGAAGTGATCATCCAAGGGGCGCTGAAGAAATCTTCCATCCGATGAAGTCATCATCCAGGCGGCGCTGAAGAAGTCTTCGATCCGGGCGATGTCATCTTCCAAGCCGGGTCTTGAATCTTCCTTCCGCCGCCGCGGAACCTCCTTCTTCACCGACGGACTACGACGAATGAAGGCTCCTTTAAGGGACGTCATCCAAGATGGCGTCCCCTCAATTCCGATTGGCTGATAGGATTCTATCAGCCAATCGGAATTAAGGTAGGAAAAATCTGATTGGCTGATTGAATCAGCCAATCAGATTCAAGTTCAATCCGATTGGCTGATCCAATCGGCCAATCAGATTGAGCTCGCATTCTATTGGCTGTTCCGATGTATTAGATATATTGTAGCTATCTTAGGGTTTATTTTACAGGTAAGTATTTAGTTTTAAATAGGATTAATTTATTAAAGTATAGTGTAGTGTTAGGTGTAATTGTAACTTAGGTTGGGATTTATTTTACAGGTAAATTTCTCTTTATTTTAGCTAGGTAAGCTATTAAATAGTTAATAACTATTTAATAGCTATTGTACCTAGTTAAAATAAATTGAAAGATGCCTGTAAAATAAAAATAAATCCTAAGATAGCTACAATATAATTATTATTTATATTGTAGCTATATTAGGGTTTATTTTAAAGGTAAGTATTTAGTTTTAAATAGGATTAATTTAGTTCATAATATAAATATTATTTAGATTTATTTAATTAATATTTAAGTTAGGGGGGCGTTAGGGTTAGGGTTAGACTTAGGTTTAGGGGTTAATAATTTTATTACAGTGGCGGCGGCGTAGTGGGGGGCAG
Organism: Bombina bombina; assembly: GCF_027579735.1. Classification (NCBI taxonomy): domain Eukaryota; kingdom Metazoa; phylum Chordata; class Amphibia; order Anura; family Bombinatoridae; genus Bombina; species Bombina bombina. The sequence continues at coordinate 415,495,547 of NC_069503.1, read as the reverse complement.
GATAAGGGTTAATAAATATAATATAGGTGGCGACGGTGTAGGGGGGGCAGGATAGGGGTTAATAAATTTATTATAGGTTGCGGCGGGTTCAGGGAGCGGCGTTTAGGGGTTAAACTATTTATTTAGTTGCGGCGAGGTGCGGGATCAGCAGGATAGGGGTTAATAATTTTATTATAGAGGGCGACGGTATAGGGGGGGCAGGATAGGGGTTACTAGGTATAATGTAGGTGGCAGTGGGCTCTGGGAGCGGCGGTTTAGGGGTTAAGACATTTATAAGAGTTGCGGCAGGGTCTAGGAGCGGCGGTTTAGGGGTTAATACATTTATCAGAGTTGCGGCAGGGTCTAGTAGCGGCGGTTTAGGGGTTAGTAACTTTATTGAGTTGCGGGAGGCTCCGGGGGCGCCGGTATAGGGGGTAGAACAGTGCAGTTTAGTGTGAGTGCTTAGTTACAGGCTAGCAATAAAGCTGGGAAAAAGCCGAAGAGCAGCGAGATCGGATGAGTGATAACTGTCACAGTCCGCTGCTCATCGCCCCGGGGCTTTTTGACAGCTTTATTTGATAACTTAGGCGTATTTTTTCAGGTCCGCGGCGGCGAAGGTAGGCGAGCTTAGGCGGGCGTATTGGGCCGGCGAAGCCAGAAAAGTAGACGGCTTGATAACTACCCCCTTACAGTGAAGACTGGTCATAACAGAAGGGTGCACAAATTGCATGGCATAAATTGTAGTTTAAAACTTCATTGCATAATGAGTTAGGCATTTTTTTTTATAGCTTAGTCATCATTAAGATATTCAATATTTTAAATATACAAGGTTGGCAGGTTCCATCAACATTTTAAAGTGACAGTCTTTTCAAAATAGATATGCACAGTACAAATCCCCAAAAAACAATGCCTTTCTGATTACAGAACTGTACTATGTGTACAGAAGTATTACAAATTATATATAAAACTACCTGAAAGTGAATGTAAATTTTCATGAATGAGTGCCCTTTTTAAAAAAATACTATTAAAAACAGGGGCACTTTCATTCATGACAATTTACATTGCAGGGTTTTTGTTTTAAAATACTTTTTCTACAGCCGCCCGCTTCTCATGCTGTACTCAGCACAGCAATGTCGAAACTGGCTTCCTCCAATCACGGCGTAGCCTTAGGAAATGTTTGCTCTGGGGTGCACGCCATAATTAGAGGAAGCCCTCATTGCTGACGTAAGTATGGAGCAGCTGCTGGTGGGGGTTCGCTGGTTCGGCTTGGAAGAAGAAAAAGGTAAGTATTTTTAAAAAAACTGCTGCAATGTAAAATTTCATGAAAGAAAGTGCACCTGTTTTTAATAGTATTTTTAAAAAACTGGGCACTCATTCATGAAAATGTATATTCACTTTAAGGTTGCATGTAAAAGCTGTATAATGACATGTAAAATTTGCCTAAATGACATAAGATATTTTTTTTTTACATTTGGTCCCATCCCCTCTCCAAACAGTCCCATTTTAGATATGGAAATATTAAAAAAATCCAAACTATTATGAAATCCAAACTTTTTCCAGTCAGTTTGTATAAGATGTTTTCTACCTGTTCTAGTACCTGCTGCATCTCTCTCTCTCTCTGCGGAGACTCAGTCAACATACAGCTTAACGATGTATGCTCACATTTTTCTTGCACTGTTAAATCTATCATTTAATACCATGGGACTGTTAGATAAACAGACTTTAAGTATATAAAAAACAGTGGTCTATGATTGTGGACATTAGGGCCCTAACATAATAATAATAATAATAATAATAATAATAATAATAATAATAATAATAATAATAATATATCTTAAAGGAACAGTCTACCTAAAAATTGTTATTGTTTAAATAAATAGATAATAGCTTTATTGCCATTCCCCAGTTTTGTATAACCAACACTGTTATAGTCATATACAGGTAGCCCTCAGTTTAGGTTCCAGAAGGAATGGTTGTAAATCAAAACCGTTGTAAATTGAAACCCAGTTTATAATGTAAGTCAATTGGAAGTGAGGGAGATAGGTTTCAGGCCCCTCTCAAAATTGTCATAAGTAACATCTAATACATTATTTTTAATAAAATCATTTTGAAATGAAGACTTTAAATGCTAAACAGCATTATAAACCTTATAAAATAATCACACAACACAGAATATATAATTAAACTAAGTTAAATGAACAAAAAAAATGCTAAACAGCATTATAAACCTAATACAATAATCACACAACACAGACTTCACTTACATTTTTCTGCAAACAGTTCTTTCTATGCATTCCAATCTGGAATGATTTATAGGCAGGAAGATCTTGTTTGAAATCTTTGAAATCTGCTCGATAGCTCAGTTTGACCTTTGAAATCTGCTCGATAGCTCAGGTCTGTGGACAGCTCAAGTGGACAACTCCACCTACTGGCTATTTTAATAAATGCACTGCTTCTCAATGCTTTTCAATAGCAGTCACATGACTGGAAAAAAAGGTTGTTATTCTGAAACGGTGTAAATTGAACCGTTGTAAAACGAGGGCCACCTGTACTTTTTACCTTTGTGATAATCTTGTGTCTAAGTCTCTGTCGATTTATTTTGACAGATATGCGTTGTAGCCAATCAGTGATTACTCTTAGGTAACTCCATGGGAGTGAGCACAATGGTGTATATATATGACAATCGTGAACTACCACTGTATAACTGTGAAAGACTGTGCATATGAGCCTACCAAGGTTTAGCTTTTAACAAAATACTAATAGAACAAAGCAAATTTGATGATAAAAGTAAAATGGAAATTTGTTTAAAATTGCATGCCCTATCTAAATCATGAAAGTTTAATTTTAACTTGACTGTCCCTTTAATAAACTGTTTGGTTTGTTATTATGATCAGCTTTTAATTAAATGTTTTACTGCCCATACTTTTATTACAGAATGCTTTAAATTAAAACTCTAACGGACATGAAAGTCACAATTAAACTTTCATGGCTCAGACAGAGAATGCAATTTTAAGAGAGTTTCAGTATACACGTTATCTGATTTACTTGGTTCCTTTGGTATCTTTTCTTGAAAAGCATACCTAAATAGTCCCAGATGCAGCAGTGCACTAGTGGGAGCTACATGGTTATTGGAGACTACACACATTTGCATCTTGCCATTGGCTCACCAAGTGTGTTCAGCTTGGTCCCAGTAGGCTCAATTATTTAGGTTCTTCTCTTTCTGTCTCGGGTTCTTGGCTATGGCAACCATCTCCTGTATTAGAAATAGTTCACATCTTTCCTGTTAATCATGTTCTTCACCACCTTTTCTATTCCTGTTGTTAATTGTTGGGCTGATGGGCAGTATTGTGGGGGTCTATATATGCAGTGTTCTCCCCAGGACCTTTTTAGCGGGGGGGGGGGCACTGACCACCCAAAATGTTAAATTTTTATTGCAAAAATTATCATTGAATACATTTATGCTTGCAATATTTTTTTTTGGGAGAACACTGATCTGTGTCTGCCTTTGCAACAGTAGACTTTGACTTTCCACATATAAGGCTAGATTACAAGTGGAGCGCTAATTTATTGCGCCCATGTAAACGGGCAAATTTGCCTGTTTATGAACATGCGATAAATAACCAGCCATTACAAGTGCTTGATTATTGCTACCACAAGCTCAGCTTAGTGTTTGTTCTTCACTCATAATGTAGCCCATAATCTGCAGATTTAAAAGGACAGTACATTGTAAAATTGTTTTTTAAATTAATGTCTTTTCAATTACTTATTATACCAGCTGCAGAGTATAAAATGTATGATAAATTGCATTTTCAGGTTTATTTGTGTATATGAAGTAGCTGTGCTTTTAACCCACAGCTTAAAGGTCTTTGTAAGCATTGGGTAGTGCTTGTATCACAAGTTGAAAGTAAAAAGTTTTCGCTAGCGTGTTAACCCAATAAGCCGAACTTAGAATATCCCAATAATGTATTGCCCAATAGAAATCAATGGGAAAAAACTACTCGTGCCTGACATAAAAATATTAATATTTCACATTCCAATGCTCTCTACATAACAGAATATGCTCTTTTTATTCATAAATACATATTTAGACGTGTATATAATGTATCTCTATGTTAAAGCCATTTGCCTTCCTTTTTATCCCCTAACATCTGAGACCTCATATTTTTGAGCCCTTATAACATTTTTGTGCAATAGCTTTTTTTAATAATTTTTATTAGTTAGTTATTATGAGTGTAACTGTACCTTTCAATGTATTTTTGATCTGTATTGTGACACTTTTGTGTTTTGCAAAACATTTAAACAGAGCTCTGAGGACACGCTATTAACTTCAATTGCGCCCAAGTGATCGCGTTTTCTTTCAACTTGTAATACAAGCAGTACATTCGACATGTGCAAACACCTGTAATAAACCCCTTTTCACTCGCATGTAACTGTTAGCGCACCACTCGTAATCTGGCCCTTAATATTTAGTTGTTTAGGCTTGTACATTTATTTTTGTTTAAATGCAAATCCATTATATATTGTATTTGTATGAAAATAAATAACAGGTTAAAAAAATAATACTTATTTATAGTTTATTGTTATGAAGTACAGTATGCAGGCAGTAAGTTAGACAATTCAAATCATTCTGTTTTTCTTGATTGATTGTTCCAACAGCCAGTCAATGTCAAGCCTGACTATAATGTCTGCAAAGCCCTAATTATCAAATAGCATGGTTGAATATTAATATATATATATATATATATATATATATATATATATATATATATATATATATATATATATATATATAGCAGCTCATACCATTTCAGTTTCACATTGCCAGACATTCAATAAACTATCAGTTGGTTTCTTCCACTGTGTTTGAGAAGACACATATTTGACAGATGGAATGACACCTAGTTAATTCCAGTGAAAATAGATTATTTTACTGAAATGTATTATCTCCATTAAAAAAAAATCTGTTCTTTTCTAGTTAAATAAATAATTTATGCTTACCTGATAAAATAATTTATTTCATGGTGGTGAGAGTCCACAATCCTTTCTCCTGGGAATTATCCTTCCCTACCACAAGGAGGAGGCAAAAATTCCCAAACCCCATGAACTCTATAAAACCCCTCCCAACTCACAGGTACCTCAGTCTAATGTATGGCCAAACAAAACGAGATAGGAAAAAACAAGAGGAGCAATAAAAGGACTCACCATCATGAGGTGGTGAGTGTCCATGGCCCATTACTCCTGGGAACTAATTCCACAAGTAATGGAACGTAAAGGTGAGATTTAGAAATCTATTTTGTCACTGAAAAACTAAATCCAAAAATTTAAACAATCAGGCAAAAATAATTAAAGCTGAGACAACTGCCTGAAGGACCTTCCTACCAAAGGCTGCCTCAGAAGAAGCAAAAACATCAACATTTTAGAATGAGTAAAATTATGTAAAGAAGTCAAAGTAGCTGCCTTGTAAATTTGGTCAACTCTAGCCTTATTCTTAAAAGTTTAAGGGGCAACTGGCCTAGTAGAGTGAGCAGTAATATGTTTTGGTGGAGGCTGACCTGTCTCCAAGTAAGCCTTGTGAATAAAAAGTTTTAACTAAGGGCTCCATGTACTAAGCAGTCAGCGAGCTACCCGCAACAAATCTCGCGTCAAAACTCGCAAACTGATATGTACAAAGTCGTCAACTATGTTCAAACTCGCATCTTTAAAATTGTGAGCGTACTTATCCGCCAAACCTCGCTACCTCTCCATTTTTCACTGTAATTAGACACATTTGACCACCAACTCACCAAAAACGAATGTACTAAAAAATCTATTTGTCCGCTCGCTACAATTTCCGCTCCCACCTCGTTATTTTTGCCTCGCCACCTTTTAGGTGGCGGGCAAGGTACAAAACAATAGGAAAGTCAATCTAGACGCCAGTCTAGACATATATAAAAGGCAGTAATATCAGCATTGTACAGCATAACTGGCGTCTAATTTGTCTCTCATTTCCATGTACATAAATTGCGCCAAATTTGTCGACTGTAATTAAAGAGTAATCTATATTTTAAATTTGTATTGTATAGTTGTCAATCTTTATAATTATTTTTATATTAATATTTATATATTATCAGATCCAGATGAAGCCATATCCAAATTGTAAATAAATATTACAAAAATAACGCTCTGTTATCACTCTTCAAAAAATTTTGAACAATAATAAAGTTGTTTAGATAAGTTGAACTTTTATAGGAGCAAAATTCTATTCCCGCGACTACTATGATGTTCGTGACACCTTGCATGTCACGTGTTAATAATTGGCCAGACAATTTAACTGAAAGTTAAGTACATCAGCTTAGTCGCGGCGAGCGAGGCGTCAAATTTATCAATAATCCGCCACTGCTCGCGGCGGGCTAGACTTGTCTATTTATTGGGGGATTATTAGTACATAGTGACAGCAGACACCATTTCGCCCGCGGCGATTAACGGCGAGTTTATCCGCGTCTACAATGACGGATGAATTGACGGCTTAGTACATGGAGCCCTAAGTGTCCAAAGAAACAGCAGAAACGTACTGTCCTCTTAGGACCAGAAAAGTTAACAAAGAAACTAGAAGTTTGTCTGATATCCTTAGTAGCACCAATGTAATGCTCTAACAACATCTCAATTATGCAAAGATCCATCTGAAGCATCCTTGGGATTAGGACACAAAGAAGGGGCAACAATTGATATTGATTGAAGACACAACTTTAGGCAAGAAATCAAGCTTAGTCTGCCTTTTTCTGATGAACAACAAGATAAGAAGGGTCACAAGAAAGAGCAGACAATTTAGAAAATTTTCTTGCAGAAGAGATAGCCTAAAGGAACAAGACCTTCCATGGAAGAAGCTTAATATCCACTTTATGCATAGGCTCAAAAGGATGTGCTTGCAAACCTTTAACACAAAGTTTAGGCTCCAGGGAGAAGAAATTAGCTTGATCACAGATTTAATTCATGCCAAAAGTCTAAAAAAAACTATGAAGCAATATTCCTATTAAACAAAATAGAAAGAGCAGAAAACTGTCCTTTCAAAGAGCTGGCAGGTAGTTCCTTATCCAAACCATCCTGTAAGAACTGCAAAATTCTAGGAATTCTTAAAAAATGCCAGGAAATACCATGATCTATACACCAAACAATACAAGCCTTCCAGACTTTATGATAAATCCTTCTAGTTATAGGTTTAGGAGCCTAGATTACATTTCAATCAAAGAGTATTAGAAACCACTATGTTTAAAGGGATATGAAACCCAAATTTTTTCTTTCATGATTCAGATAGAGCCACCAATAAGCAAATTATATCCAGGGTGCTGAACCAAAAATAGGCCGGCTCCTAAGCTTACATTCCTTTCTTTTTCAAATTAAGATACCAAGAGAATGAAACAAAATGATAATAGGAGTAAATTAGAAAGTTGCTTAAAATTGCACGCTCTATCTGAATCATGAAAAAAAAAAATTGTGTTTCATATCCCTTTAAGAACTGACTGTTCATTCTCCATGCCATCAAGCTTAGAGATTTCAGATCTGGATAGAAAAATTGACCTTGAGACAGAAGGTCGAGACACAGAGAAAGTGGTCAAAGAGGGCAACTGGACATCTGAACCAGATCTGCATACCAGATCCTGAGAGGCCAAGCTGGAAAACTCTGACTGAGGGTCTTTGGGCCTCGCAAAGTACCTGTGAAGTTTATTGTTCAAATGAGAAACATCAGATATATCTCTGGGAGACCCCAAAGAAAAACAGTCTGATTGAACATATCATGGTAAAGAGACCATTCCCCTGGATGCAGAGACTGACGACTGAGAAAATCAGGTTCCCAGTTGTTCACTCCTAGAATATGAACTGCAGAGCCTAGACAGGAATTTATTTCTTCCCATGAAAGAATTTGAGACATTTCCTTTATGGTTAAGGAACTGTGTGTTCCCCCATTATGATTGACATATGTCACTGTTATGACATTGTCTGATTGAAAGTGGAGATGAGACTCCCTTTTCAACAGAGGCCAAGTCTGAAGAGCCCTTATAGTAGCACAGAGGTCTATAAAATGTATTGCCAACCATGCCTCCCGAGGGCACCAAACCCCTTATGCTCTGAGACCCCAAACAGCTCTCCAACCTGAAAGACTTGCATCTGTAGTGATCACAGTCCAGGTAGGATGAGCAAAAGAAGCACCCTGAATAATAAAATAATAATACAGCCAACAAGTCAGAGACTTGCACCACTGACAAAGCATACAAACCTGAGGAGGCTCATGTGAAATTGAGCAAATTAAATTGCATATGAAGCTGCAGCAATGAGACCCAGTACTTCCATACAAAGAGCAACAGAAGGAAAATAGAGGGACTGAAGGGTCAGACAGGCTGGCACCAGTTTTTGCCTTCTCTGATCTATTAGTGAAAATATTCACATACAAAGCCTGAATACTGCTCAGCTGAATGGGAAGACACCTCCAAAAACTCAACTGTTATAAAAGAACTTAGCGAGCCTAACCCGATATCTGAGTACCAGAGAGCATACGTGCACTAACCCGAAGTGTGTTAACCCAAAAGCTTAAGAGCAGGAAAAACAAACGTTCCAGAGTGTGTACAAAATAACCCTCCAACGTGTGCAACACCAAGGGCTCATGAGCACTAAACCAATGTGCACAGACCTGTAGGCCAACTCGGGGTAAAAATTCAAACTAACTAAGTGCACCCCAAATCTGATGCTTGCAAAACAATCTAAAACAGGGGAATATATATATATCTCAGAAAAGAGAGAGAACAGCACCCCTGAGATAGAACAAAAGCTAGAATAACTTCCATTCCTGTTCATTTCAATTGCAATTTAGGGTGCGCGTTCTTTTAGCACACGTTGATGCCTTTCCACAGAGAAAAAATATCCTGTAGCATATCAGTCTGATCCTGCCCAATGACAGTCCAGCGCCGAAATACCAGGCAATTCCTCTCTGAACAAGAGAAACAACAACCCCAGACGATCGTTTCAGCCATCTGTGGGCCTCGTCAGTGAGGTGCAGTTGTATCTCTCTAAGGGCATGTGTGCAAGGAGTCCACATCTGGTTTCCCCCATTACTCTTAGGGAGACCCAAGAGTAATTTACATAAATGTCAGAAAAGAGAGAGAACAGCACCCCTGAGATAGAACAACTTCCATGCCTGTTCATTTCAATTGCAACTCAGGGTGCACGTTCTTTTAGCACACGTTGATAATTGATAATAGGAGTAAATTAGAAAGTTGCGTAAAATTAGATGCTCTGGGGTTGATTTATGAAGCAGCTGATGCTGCTTCCAACCCACTACACTTCAGGTCCGTCTGAAGCAGAAGTTAAGAAGCAGTGGTTATAAGACCGCTGCTCCTTCACTCGTCCGCAACCTCTGAGGGCGGCGGACAGAAATCAGCCCGATCGGATACGATTGGGTTGATTGACACCCCCTGCTAGTGGCCGATTGGCCGCAAATGAGCAGGGGGCAGCATTGCACAAGCATTTCACTAGAAATGCTTGTGCAATGATAAATGTCAATAGTGTATGCTTTTGGCATTTATCGATGTACGGCCGACATGGTCCGCTCGCACTTTAATAAATCGACCCCTCTATCTGTAACATGAATGAAAAAATTGGAGTTTACTATCCCTTTAAGCAAAATTAATAATAGAAGTAACTTTTGTTGTTTAAAATGTCCTATTCTATCTTAAAAGAAAAAAAAAAAAAAACAGTTTTTATTTAATACTGTAAAAGTAAATTAATTGGTGGTTGCTAGAAAACAAGATCTTTGTTTTTATTTCTTTAAGTTGTGTGGAAAGCTCTTTAATTCACACTTCAGTAAAACAAAAGATTTTATTTTAATTTTAAGTGCTAACAGTGATTTGAATTAAATTCATAGGTCTTGATTAAAAGTGGAGTGCCATTGATAATGCCGGCTGTGACATAAATATTGCAGCATAAATACAAGGTAGATGAAGGATTACTCGGCACTCTGTGCAGTAGTTAAAGGGACAGTAAACCTTAAAAATAATGTTATATAATTCTGCACATAGTGCAGAATTATATAACATTATTTAGGTGCTATAGCCATAAAAGCATTTTTTACCCGTTTAATTTGCTAAAATACGGCGCTTTTACAGACCCGCTCTCTGCTCTCTGCTGAGCGGGTCTGTTATTTTTAGTCAGCGCATCGGGCCAGCTGTATAGTCACAGCCCGGCCCGACCGCGCCATAGCACTAAGTGCAGCTCGCTCCTGTCACCCACTGTATGAGTGAGGTATACCTGTATATATACATATATATATATACATGTGTGTGTTTGTGTAATACTTTATTTTAATATATTATATATGTTTTATTGGGCATATACTCAAGCCTGAACATTATTTCAGATCTCCAAGAGAGCTAACATTTTCTGCGCTATTATGTGTTGAGCTTGAGTACAACACATAACTTGTAATATAAGAGATGATAGTGTACCCTATGCTAAAGAAATGTCAGCCACACTATGATTCTCTGATATATATGTTTTCTAATTTACTTGTATTACCAGATTGTGCTATATACTTACCTCAGGGTCACAATATGGAGAGCCAACCCTGCGCTCCACATGTAATCCAGGCCATAATTGTTGCATCAGATGACACTTTCTAACCAATTTGTAGTTGTATTTTAACATTTTTGCTTTTAAAAGAAAACAATCTTTTGTACAATGTTTCCCCTTTTTAATAGCCACAAGTGATACTGATAACATGTAAAACGCTTTGCAGCTATCTGTTTATGTTTCAAGTAACCACAATGGTACATTGTTCCTTTGTGTACAAGAGAAATCCCAATTTAAAGAATAAATTAGCTCATTAAAAAATGAAGAAACTGATGTTGATCTCTTTAATAAAAGAATAAGAGTTAATTGCAAATACACCAGAACCTAAACTAAGTGAGAGTTTCTTTGACTCAAGGGAAGTAAGTTTTCACTTTATATAGCAATGGAAAATAAACTATAATAGAAATTGTAATAAAGAAAGCAATTAGTGCACATGGCACAGTATTACCATCAAATACAATGTGTTTCATTAGGGTTCAGTAGAGAGAAAATAACAGTGATACTATGGGGAATATGAGAATTCGCAACTGCCACTTGTATGTTGCAGGAATCACTTAAATATATGATAGAAGGGAAGTAGAGATAAGTATTCTAAATTATCATTTTTCAATTAGTAAATTAGTTATATCTGAAATATTAGGTTTTCTCATTAATTTTCTCTTTGAGCAGAATTAATTGAATCTACTATCATATTCCCTGTAGAAAAAAAAAAAATATTTAAAAAGAAAATGAATTTATTCCTCTAGTTCCTAGAACATAGTATAACCACTTGCTGTCTATTTAAATCATGTCACATTTTAATGTAATATTGGATAGACTTTATAATGTTTGCACAGTTGATTGATCAGAGTTCCCTTTCGAAATGATGATTTTAAGGCACTAATATCACAGGAGCCTTAGAATGAAATTTGGCAAAAAAGTCTAAACTAAACTTTTATGGTTCGAGTAGAGTATACCATTTTCAGAGACTTTTCATTTTAGTTCTATTATGAAACTCACTTTATTTTCCCTGTATCCTTTGTGGAAAAGCATGCCTTGATAGGCTTTGGAGCAGCAATGCACTACTGAAAGCTATATGCCTCTTGTCATTGGTGCAGATGTGTTTAGCTAGGTCCCAACAGTGTGTTGTTGCTATAGAGATGACTTACTGTAAGCTATTTGTTGTTCAAGGTTTAAACACATAGGGTTGACGTTTAGTTTTAATGCCAAGGGAGATTTTTTTTTGTATATAATTTTTGTGACAAGTGCCTTTCAGGGTGTTAAAATACCTGGGGCACACAAATTATTTGCCTAATATTTGTATAATATGTATTATTAATTAAACAACATGAGTCCACCTATCTCTTATGCCGAGTGTTTGAATCAACTTAAAGGGACATTGAACCACAATTTCTCTCATGATTCAGATAGACCATTGTATTTTAAACAACTTTCCAATTTACTTCTATTACCTCATTGTCTTAGTATCCTTTCCTTCTAAGAATACCTAAATAGAGTCAGAGTAGACGCAGCAATGCATTATCAGGAGCTAGCTGGTGATTGGTAGCTGCACATTTATCTATTGTCATTGGCTTACCAGATGTGTTCTGCTAGTTCCCAGTAGTACATTGCTGCTCCTTCAACAAAGGATACAAAGTACAATTAATAATTGAAGAAAATTGGAAAGTTATTTAAAATTGTATGCTCTATCTGAATCCTGAAAGAATTCTTTTGGGTTTCATATCCCTTTAATGAACATGATACTCAAAAAAATTCTATGTACCTTCTAAAATAGAATGCATCAAACTGTAATTCATGTGCTTAATTAAACCAACTTTTTATGTGGGACTCATCAGCCAATGAGCTGTACAGTTTAATGCAGTAAAGTACTTCCTGTGTGTGTCACATTAAATTTAAACAGCTGTCCCTTCATATACATGATAGAAATATATGAGTAACATGTCCTATAAGTATTGATATTACAGTATTTGTTATCCGTTTGTAGCTTACAAGAAAGCATTAAAAAAAAAATCATATAAACACAGATATTGAAGTACATTACAGCTATTTTTAAGATTATACTGAACAGATTTTGTTGCTTTATAATTAAGTTCTGTCTAATAAAGTATCTAGAAATATTAGGAACCAGAGAAAGTGTATTATTATCTTACATAAAAGAACTGAAGACATCATATAAACACAGATATGGAAGTACATATCAGGTATTTTTAAGATTATACTGAACAGATGTTGTTGCTTTATAATTAATTTCTGTCTAATAAAAAATATAGAAATATAAGCAACCAGAGAAAAGTGTATTATTATATTACATAAAAGAACTGAAGACAATTTCAACTAAAAAAAACTATAAGAAAGAAAATTCAACTAGACTTACACTATACGGCAGCGCATGTAGCATAATTATAAAGCTCATCCCGTAGCTTGAATACAGCCACTTTAGTGTTTGATCTGTGGAGTTGACTTATTCCTTGATCAGCAACGTAATCTTTAATCATGCTGAGAGTCTGTACTATTATTTAGAATTTCTATTATATTGTTTCAAACAGCATATACTCACATCCAATTAACAATAATAAATAAATCATTGCCCACCAGAGAAACATTACTTTTAAAGCAAACAGTGGAGGAAATTCAATATTTAGAATTTAAGGCTAGCAGCCTTGAGCATTGAGTGGCACCATACCATTTTTGCCTTTCTTCAACAAGGTAAGCAAAAACTATTCAACATTTCTGCTAGTTATTGCATTTAATTATAGAATTCTGTTTTAATTCAAGAGAAAAGCAAAAATAGTCATAAAGTGCATTAATCAGTTTTAGCAATTACAAGGACAAATTGTTATTATTTTTTGAAAACATGAATTCTTCATTTTAATGTAACATAGCTTGATAAATATGGTTATATATGTATTAACTATAGATGGGCCATAAATGGAATATACCAATATAGACATAGGATATTTTTTAGAATTCAAAAGATGGCAATGATAATTAACAACTAAAAGTCTCCTATGCATTACTACTAAGGAACTATCCCAAGGCTTTCCTATTTCAAGATGAGCTAAAAGACAGTTCTAAGCAAATTAAGTCACATTTCTAAATATTTCTCTAGGAATTCTGATCAAGGACTAGTTAAACTTTTTCTATTTCCTGTACATTTTGACACCTGACATTTAACAAGCACTGGGCAGATATGGCTTGCTCCAGCGCTGTCCATTGTTAGCGCACAATCCAACGCGTGCCAGCAGGGGCTGTCAATCACCCTAGTTGGACTTGTAAAACCACAAACTATGAGACGGCATATAGATTTAGAAACAGTTGTCTGATTGCTTCTTAACTATTGACTGCAGGCTTACTTATGTGAGCCTGCATCAAAGCTACATAAAGCTGCATCTCGCCATTTTATAAATTTCCCTCCAAAGAATGAGGGTCTAGACCAGGATTTTGGTACCCCGAGTATATAAAAGTATTGAATTCAATATATCAATAGCCAAAAACATAGCTCAGGATTTTTAGGTTAAGATGACTGTGGTGTGACTGTGCAAAAGATATAATTCTGGGTCATGTTTGGGTGGATTGTGGGTGTGTCTTCATAATCTATTGTCAAGGCTGAGAAACATTGTTTAAATTGGGACAGAATGACAGCTCAGAATTATGGACTGTTTCTCTTAAACAGAGACATCTGGGAGGTCTGCAATAAACTGTTAGTGTTGTACCTTTGTAAACATGATAGAGATTTCAGTCAGATGATTTCTGCTACTAAAAAATGTCAGTTACAATTAGTTACAATTAATAATTACATTAATTTAGATCATGAATATTTATTTTTGTTTGTCTAGAAAAATATATTTATTTGAACACATATTCATATCAGGTAATGCCATACGTTTTTCACTAACTCTGTGATAACCTTAGAATGTTATCTTAACTTAAGACATATGAGAAGACATAGGTTTCTATAATATCTTGTTTGTGATACACAGGTCCGTTCTACTAGTGATGGAAACAAGGCTGCTGTCTAAGTACTGCTGTCTAAGTACTGTCTAAGTACACAGCAGTAGAAGGCACATGGTAGCTTACATACCCTAATGGATTCTCCTGGTTTTTAATGTCTACAGTAACTCTAGTCTCATCAGCAGGAACATCAACAGGGGGGCACTAGCCCCCCAGCATAAGGCTTGTGCCACCATTTGCCACCCAATGGTGGTTGCCCTTTGCTTTCCCACCCTATCTCCACTTGCCACACTCATAACATGTGCCACCTCACCCACAGCATACCTTGGCTTAGCCCACAATTTACTTGTAGACCTCCTGGAAATTATTATACTTTATTTGTGAAGTGCCAACATATTCTGCAGCGCTGTCCATGGATACAATTCATTTAAATAAAACAATACAAGACTTGTAAGAGACAGGACAAAATTTACAAACACATACAAGAGGGATTGAGGGCCCTATTCCCGTGGGAACTTACAATCTAGAAGGGTTGGAGGTTGAGAGACAGGAGGTGAGGACTGCAAGATTTGGAAAGATGTTAATACAGAGTTAGATGAGGGAAATGTTAGGTAAGTGAAGTTAATTTATTATTGAGTTGAGTGGTAGGCTTCCCTGAACAGAAAAGTCTTCAGGGAACATTTAAAGGAAGACAGATTAGGACAAAGCCTGACAGCACGAAGGAGAGTGTTCCAGAGGGAAGGTGCTGCACGACAGAAGTCCTGCAGTCTAGCATGAGAGGAGGTGATAGTTGCGGATGCAAGGAGCAGGTCATTGTTGGATCTTAGTGGACGGGGCAGGAGTATACTTGTTTATTAGAGAGGATAGGTAGAGGGGAGCGATGTTGGTGAGAGCTTTGTATGTAAGGGTGAGAATTTTGAATTTAATTCTGCTGTGAATGGGGAGCCAATGAAGGGACTCGCAGAGAGGTGCAGCAGATACAGATCGACGGGAAAGGTGGATCAGCCTGGCAGAGGCATTTAGGATGGATTGAAGGGGGGAGAGGCAGGAAAGAGGAAGGCCAGCGAGTAGGTTATTGCAGTAGTCAAGTCAGGAGATAACAAGGGAGTGGATTATTTGCTTTGTGGTATCAGCGCTCAGAAAAGGGCGAATTTTGGAAATATTGCGTAGATGGTTGTGGCAGGATGTAGAAAGTGATTGGTTATGGGGGACAA